>NC_027752.1:35410149-35412792 GCF_000695525.1 Brassica oleracea var. oleracea
GGAGAAAGTTATCAGGCTGATAAAGAGTAAAGAGTAAAATAGAAATATAATGATATCAACGATAGTTGTCTTGGCAAGATCCTCAGACCAAAGATTATGATCTAGACGTTCTAAAAGAATATGATCAAAAGATATAAAAGCTAGCAGAAATATATGCCAGACACACTGACCCGAAAAGAAAAAAAAATGACTATGTCATACCAGCTTAAGCACCACGAATTTGATGTCTAAGAGACAAAATCAAGTTGCTACAATGTCTATTAGAGATGATCGACCATGGACCAGCCCGTATTGCAGGCCCAATCCGGAACATGATAAAGACAACCAGAGACTATGTGTTTATCTAGTATATATTCCATGTATATCTGTAACATATTGTTTATCCTTATCTTTATCTTGTTAGGATAAACATGACCTTATGACGGTCTAATACCTTGTATATATATGGACCTTCTGGTCGACAGTAATAATAACAGAAGTATTTTCCCAACACTTCATTTACAACATCTTTCTTACTTTTGATTTTTGTATTAATATTTATCTCAAGAAATTCTTGTAGAGACGAAGCGCTGCGCATGCTCTAAGAGCATGATTAACTCGGGGTTCTTAGGATAAGGTTTTTAACGGAAGTTAAAAAATTATTTTTAAACTTTTAACTAAAAAAGATAAGAACTGGTTCTTAAATAAGGAATTTAACAACCAGTTCTTAGCTTTTTTAGATTGTGACTAGAACCCGATCCAATCCGTAAAATCAACGAAGAAATTGACCCATGACAAAATCAAATCATCTTGTGTGATGAAACGCCTAACATGACCAAGCAAATTGCTGTCAAAACGCAGGCACTAATAAATGATATCTGCTTTGTAATTTCTATGTGAAAAGAAAACGATATACATATGAATCGCAGTCAAGACTTTTACCAAAAAAAAAAAAAAAATCGCAGTCAATACTCAAAAAATAATAATGGGTAACATAAATAGCTTTGTAATTACTGGTCAAAAAACAATTATCGAAAAGCATAAATCCAACTTGGTCTACCCGTTTTTGTTCCTTTTCGTTTTGCCTACACGCTTAGGATTAGATTCATTGATTCATGATGATGAATTTGAATGATGATGAATTTGAATTTGGAAAACATTTGGAAACGTGATAAACTTAGATGGTAGAATTACACTTAGCTTAACATAAAATTCCCTAGAAAGAAACTATAAGGCTAGCTTAAAAGATTTAAAGATAAAGAAGTTCTATGGTTCAGTCAAAAAAGAATAAGAAGAAGTTCTATGGTTTAAAAGAAAAGAAAAGAAACTCAGAAACAACACTGATCATTAGATCGTTGTAATTCTGATATAATGTAAAGATTAAGGAGAATGGAAAATTGAACGAATTATTTTATTAACTCTCATACGAATAGTTAAATATTATGTTATATAGCTTTATATACTAAATAAATGTTTTCTTAAATTAGATAAACATGAATATTCAAATATCTTGGTTTAATAAATATACAATATTTATTAATAATATTTAGAATTATCTAGATCACTGCATATAATAATCTAAATCTTTCTATATCTCATTTGTAGATATATTGTTTGTGTGGGGGGCATAGCAAAACGATAAAAACTTAAACTGAGATGAATATAGAGTATAAAATCACACAGAGAGTTTTAAAATCTGTATAACGGAATATTATCTAACGTGATCATGCCATGTAGACAAAAGACGGAGATAAATAATAATATATTCACAAAACGAAACACTAAAACAAAACACAAAAGTAAAAAGCAGAGGAGATTCAGTCTTAGTCACCTAGGAGCAAGATTATGAATTTTTGGCGGAATATAAGAACTTCACCCTAAGAAACCCTAATAATCATGCTCTAACCATGCTCTAACCAATTCCATTTCAGCTTTGGACCGGTAGGTCATTCCTCTCTAAAAATCACATTAGGCAGATCAAGAGCAATTAGCTATAAACGGAAGATTTTACCAAACATATTATTATTATTATTAGAGAAAATTACTAGAATGTTATAAAAAAGTTGGTTTATTACTAGAGTGTTATATATTTTTAAAAAATTACTAGAATGTTTGGATACACATAATAAATGACAACATGGACATTTGGTTAGTTTTTTTTAATTGAAATTATTTTTAAACACTTAATCCACGTCAGTAATTAACAATCCACATAAGCAAAATAGAAATCAAACCGTCTCCTTCTCCACAACTACATAGGGGTTAAAAAAAGGAACGAAGAACATTGTTGTCGTCTCGAAGAAGGAACCGCAAGCTTTCTCCCACTCTCCGAAATCCTCGTCGACATTGTGTTTACTTCGTCTTCCTCGAACTAACTCTCTGTCGTTGATACTGTGTCTTTTCCGATATCGTCTTCCCCAAAATCGCCGTCTTCAATCGTTTGTACGAAATCGTCTTCGCCGCATTCTTATCTACGAGTTCGTCTTTTCCGCTAGGATGTCGCGACGTTATATATTGTGTTTTGGTTGAGTTTGTGGGTCAGTTATATATTATATTTCATCTGAGTTATATATTTTGTTGCGACTGAGATAGGGTTATGTTGCGGCTGTGATATGGTTGAGGGTTTTGTTGCGTCTGAGTTAGAGTTTTGTTGCGACTGAGTTA
>NC_027752.1:35412908-35429058 GCF_000695525.1 Brassica oleracea var. oleracea
TTTTTATTTTGTTGAGTTATTGTTATGTTATGGCTGTGTTATTGTTATCTTGCGGCTGATTTATTGTTGGGTTATATGATCAGATGGATGTTGCTGAAGTTAAATCAGGGGAGTACCCTCTAAAACTTTACCCTGAAGGGTCTTCTAACCTAGAAAATAAAGATATTAATCACAATTTCCGTCTAGGAAATTTCCCCCACATTAGAGAAACAATAGGACTTGATGTGTGGGAAGAACTGGTGAACTCTCCCATAGGAGTAGTTGCTAGGCTAGCTGGACGCGAAAGCATATGGTTACCGTACACTATCTACTATGTAGACAGATGCGAGTACATAAGAAAGGGATATGGTGTCTCGTGGTTGATGAGACTATCAGGTTTAGCTTGCTCGAGTTTGGTGAGATCACTAGGTTAAGCACATGTCCATTGCCAACAGAAAGTTTTGAACCTGATCAATACAAAGAGTTTTGGGAGGAGTTGAAGGTGCCGCTTGGGATGGGACCCAAGTTAGATGAACTGAAGGAAGCATTAGCGTTCTGTCCGCTTTGGAGTTTTGAAAAGCGTAAGTGGTTGGGTCTGCTACTTCTTCAAGCCATGGGAGTCTAGTGTTTGCATCACAATTCAAGGATACTTTTTGAAAGTGCAATAAGGGTATTCGACGATGAAGCCATGGGGTCGTATCCATGGGGTCAGACTGCATACGAACTTCTCATTGACTCTATTAAAACGTTGGTTCCAGAAGGAGTGTCATACACAATAAGTGGCATGACCGTCGCGTTATTGATTTAGGCGTATGAATCTGTCGCCTGCTTCGGTGAGAATTTTGGGAGAGTGGTGAATAATGAAGACGTTCTGCTTTTGCGATGGGGTGGAAAGCGTACACGTGCAAGTTTTGATAACTTGTAGGCTGCCGAAATCAAAGAGCATGGCGAGGTAAGGTTTAACGCTGAGTTTTTAGTTTTTTGATGGCTGATTTATTATATTTGATGGCTGAGTTATGTGTTATTTTGGTGGCTGAGTTTATAACCTGGTGTTGCAGGTGCGTGTGAGGAGAATGGTTTTGAAGGTCTCAATTGAAGAGATGTTTCCTAAATGGTCGGGTGAACCTGACGACCCACAACTCGTTAGCTTGATAACATACATACATGAAGGTATATTTGTGAAAGGTTTTTGGGAAGTGCAAGGGAATGCGCAGGGGAAGGGAAATGAGAAGAAGAAGAAAATGAAGGGTGGAGTTTCGTCAGAAGCTGAACCACCCACTAAGAAGTAGAAAAAAGTAAAGACACATAATGAAGTGAACAACATTGAAGGTAAAGTTGCTGCAACGGAAAAGGGTTCTAGCGAGGAGGAAGGTAGCAAAGATTTGGAGAACAAAGTGACTCTGACGACCATTGTGAGTACTCTGGAGAATATTTCCAGAAAATTTGATCAGATTGACTCATGGTTTGACGCTTACGAGTTAGAACGGAACAGACCATTGACGGACCAGAAGACCATTGATGACATGGTGAAAGATTTAGTGGAGGAGCGTCTGAAAGTTCTAGGGAAAATTCCTGAAAACTATGATAACCTCTCAAACGGCGGCGAAGAAGAATCTTTATTGTTGCCATCACCGCAGCAGAAGCAGCAGAAGTTTATCAATAGTTCAGCGTTAGTCAGCGAGACTCCTGGTAAGGTTAGGGGACCGAAAAAGAATTTGGCCAAGGAGCTTGATAAGGATACAGAGATGAAAAAAAATTTGGCCAAGGAGTTTTATAAGGATACATGGGTGAAAAGGACTTTGGCTGAGGAGTTTGATAAGGATACATGGGTGAAAAGGAATTTGGCTGAGGAGTTTGGTAGTGTCGCTAAAGCTACTGATCTTAATTTCGTATATGTTTCTCCTTCAAAGGCTACTAAGGATGATAAGGATGCTAAGGTTCCAGCCTATGGACGCGGCTGCAGGGGCAGGCGTACTGTAATGGATGAGGATGTCGCTGATAAGAAAAAAGCAGTGCAGGCAGAGGCTGCGTTGAAGAGGAAGGAGAAGGATGACGCTAAGACAAAAGAGGCTGAGTTAAAGAAGCAAAAACTGGCTGAGCTATAGAAGCAAAAACATGATGAGTTAAAGAAGCAAAAACATGCTGGAGACGACAGTGAATGTGCTGTGACGAACGACGAAGTTCTTGCGGAAGAGAACAAATTTTCGCCAGAGTCTGATGTCGAGAACCAGAAAGTGGTTAGATCTGCCGTAGTAAAGGAATATCGGGAGAAACATGTTCAATTATCTCCAAAAGGGTTTTCATTGACGGTAGTTTCTTCACCACCAGTTTTTTCGTACATTGGAGACGATGGAACGACGTGCATGAGGAAGAATGTTAAGCCTTCATCAGCAATATATAACTCTCTAGCACCTGTTGATCCGGTGCTATTCGAAAAACTGATGCAACACATTAAGGAAACTCTACCCAAACCACCAGCACCAGCAGATAAACCAACAGTCCTCTCAGCTGATCATGAGAGTGACTTCTACAGCATACTCATCCATGAAAGACCGTGGCCGGAAAAGGAATATGGATGGGTGTTTGATAATGTAAGTCTTTAGTACGGCTGAGTTATATATTCTATTACAGCTGAGTTATATATTTGACTACGGCTGACTTATATATTTGATTACGGCTGACTTGTTAATATTCTTTGTGTAGCATGTCGCTGCGTATATAAACGTCCTCATTAAAAGGTCCATGCGAAATCCCACCCCATTCTGGTCCAAGCGGATTGCCTTCATTGACGTTTGGGTGTTAAGTTTTAGAATTCACGATTTCAAGCAGTTCAAGATAAAACCTAATATGATCACGTTCAAAGGCAATGGTTATGAAGATCTAATAAACGGTAAGCTTCCCCTTGAATGTCCAACAAACTTGAAGTGGTATGAAGATGTGGATCACTTGTACGGATGTCTTCAAACCGGCGGAAATCACTGGGTGGCGTTTCACGTGGAACTGAAGAAGGAGAAGATTGATCGCTACTATCCAATCTTTAGACATGCAACACCCGAAAATGAGCAGAGAATACTATATTTATTTAAACCGCTAGCGCTTATGCTTCCCGTGATGTTGAGTGAACTTATTCCTGCCAATCTCCAAGCCCCTAGTAAGAAGAAGTTCACATTCAGAAGGAGGAGCAAAAGATACACTCCACAAAACACCCATATTGGCGATTGTGGGGTGTATTCGTTGAAGTTTATGGAGTGTCTAGCGCTTGGTGTAACTTTTGAGGGGATAAACGATAACAATATTCAAGGTTTAAGGGTGAAGATGGCAGCAGAGATCCTCGATGAAGGAGGAAATAATACGATGAACAATTTGTTGTCCAATTGAACCTGTGTTTGTCATTTTGTACTTGACTTAAGTTATTAAGTATTTGACTTTAGCTAATATATCTCAGTCTTATCATTTTTATAACTCAGCCATACCCCAAACATATTCTAAAATCGAAAATGTTCATATAACTCAGCCGAAAGATTATATGTAACTCAGACGTATCTATTTAAATAACTCAGCCATACATCCACCATACCCCAAACATACTCTAAAATCGAAAATGTTTATATAACTCAGTCGTATCGATTAGTTTAAGTCAGCCGTTACGCTATTATAACTTAGTCATACCTCAAACATACACAAGAATCAAAAAGATGAAATGTTTATACTTTAAAATGTTATATTGAAACTCCAATTATCAATTTGAAGTGAATATATAATCAACTGAATGTGTCTTCTTTATTGAATTTACGAGTTTAGAATCGATCATGTTCTTGAGGTATATGTTGTCTTACAATTACTTAAAACCTTACATTTAGATATAAGGTGTGAGCAATATTTAAAACTCGTAAACAATTATTGTGTTATTTATCATGAATTTGTGTTATTTATTATATTTCTTGCACCATAAATCTAAATCCTAAACCTAAATCCCAAAAAAGCAAACCTAAACCTTAAATAAGCAACCCTAAACCTCAATTACTAAGTCAGCCGTAAATGTTAAAGTAACTCGGCCGTGAAGTATAACTTAATCTTGACGTTTGGCGGGAAAAAGATAACTGAATCTTGGGAAATTTTTACTCGTGACGTTTGACGTTCTATATACCTCTCTATATATTGTCCCCTCTCTTACACCTTTTCTTTCGCCTTTCTCTCTCTAGAAATAACCTAAACAAAATCTCTCTATCCCCATCAAAAGTTATGCCGATTTTTCTTGGTAATTCAGCGAGGTTAGAGAACAGTGTAAATGCAATACTAAGCTCTGCAAATCGTGAAAACATCCCTCTTCTATACTCTGGTCCGGGTGACTTGCTTGACACAACCAGCACTACCTGGTTCAAAATTTTAAGTGATCTCTCCCTCGTCATCCCGTCGATTCTTGCAGAAGGATGGGTTCATGATTGGCCGACATACCGCGCCATTCTCGATCATTTTAAGGAACGATGGTTTCATCAACTCGCTGTAAGGACGGGATATGTGTCCATATTATATATATCAACAGTTTGTCCACTCTGTATACATTGAGAACATGCGTGTTCTTAACAACACTTTTGTAATATTTTTTGTTGTAGCACAAAATCACGTGGGATCGAAGGCATAATTCGACAGTTTGGACACATTTTAATCTTGTGGCCAGAATGCTATTTCGTTGCCAGATGCGCCATTTGAAGAGCACTTGGGCAAATGGAAGCGACAAGCCTCCGTGGATGCTAACTAGAGTTTGGCATGATCTCGTCCACATGTTTGAAGAGTTTGGTCCTGACAATTTTGGTTTCTGACAGTGATGCGTTGTCTGTATTTTGAACCTGATATTTTAAGTTTCTGAATGTAATTCGACATGTCAAATTCGTATTTACTTATGTATTATAATTCAGCCGTATCTGTTAACATAACTCAGCCACAACTATAAGTTAACTTAGTCAAAACGTATAAGGTAACTCAGCTGTGAATGTTAATATAACTCAGCCACAACGTTAAGTTAACTCAGCCAAAACGTACAAATATAACTCAGTCGTGAATGTTTCTGTGAAGGTTTATACCACAACGTAGATTATCGCACGCCCATTTTATTATTAATGGGACGTTTCCACTTGCTTGATTGGGCTGAGTTGTCGATTAATTATGGCGCATGAGGAATAACTCCGCCAACAATATGAGAATATCGAGACTAATTATGATGAGTTTGAAATAAACGGCAGGCATGCATGTGTCGAGTAATTTTCAATATCGAGACATTAAATTTTCATATATTTAATACTTAAAAAGGAAAAAAAGTAAACGTTGCCGTTTCACGATGTCGTCTTCTTACTCACCCTAAAGTCGCACTAATGTTTTTTTGAAATTGTTTTGAGAATTAAAATATCTTCCTCATCCTGCGTTTCAGGAAATTCTTACAGACAACGTTTGAACGCGGAAAGAGGAACGCCGATACAATGTTGGTGTGGTGAACCCTCTAAAATTTTTACATCTGGAAGCGCTACAAATCTAGGAAGATTGTACTATTTCTGCGCTAAAGGATATAACAAGGTTCGTTTTGGTTCTTATTTCGCAAGTTCTGTAACGTAATACTTAGATCTGGTTATATTGGTGAAAACAGAGAAATTTATTCAAATGGGGGGATGAGTGTTTGGTGGAAGAGGTTGAGGATATTAAGTCACTGATAAGTGGCATGAACAAAGACATCTCCGAATTCAGACTTAACGTAAAAATGGCATACACTACGCCGATCTGCTAACGCCTTCATCAACTAGCACGATGCTCTAAGGCCATAGAGATCTTGGAAGGAGTTACTGGTCACACGTTCAGCCACCAACGCCTGAATTTCTTCAGGAATTTCAAGAATCGGAAAATATTCCATTTACTCTCAGATGGGTGAAATTGATTTAGAGAGAGAGAGAAATTGTGTAAAACAATAGAGAGTTGAACATGTAATTGTTCCTTATTTATCATCAGCAAAACGGTTTTCATATCGCGCCGTGTCTTATTTTGGGCGGAAAGTAATTCCACAACTCAGCCGTAATGTATTTCATTCAATAAATCAGCCGTTTATTATAATAACTCAGACGTTTCGTATTTCAAGATATCAATAATTACATAGGGGCTATTAAGTTATGTAGGGACTATTAAGTATAGACATTTTGTTTTTCGATGTTTTCGCCATTTCCTCAGCTGTAACTGGCTAATTATGCCGCCATTTTTTTGGCGTGTAAAAATACGTCTGAAACTAATACGAAGACATGACAATCCAAAAACTCAGCAGTAATTTAAAAAAATGAAAATCCAAAACCCAGCCGTAATTCAAAAACTTGAAAACAAAACCCAGCCGTAATACAAAAACATGAAAATCCAAAACCCAGCCGTAATAGAAGAACATGAAAATCCAAAACTCAGCCGTAATAGAAGAACATGAAAACCAAAAACCCAGCCGTAATACAAAAACATGAAAATCCCTACAACACTTGTTTACATCGGACAAGTTTTCGCATTATGTCAACTCTGTCAACATCGAGAACATGTGTGTTCTTTCCTAGGACGTTTGTTTACAAGTGCAACCTCCAAAGCAGATTTCATCCTATTTTTCTTAGGTCTTCCTAGTTGTTGACGAATAGACGGGGGCAAGCACGCTTGGTTAGCCACGATTTCTGGAACAGGTTGCATTGAGTCAACGACATGACCGATTCAGCGTATTCGCTCACCAAATAAGCGTTGTTATAGTAAGGACTGCACAAGGATATACGACAAACATTCATGTACTCCGCGGCTGCGATTGCGTGTACACATGGTAATTTTTCGCGTTCAAAATGCCAACATGTGCACTTTCGCTCTACCAAATTAACAATATTCAAATACTCGCCAGAAGATCCATATTTAACTTCAGTGTGATGATCATCAATCCTTTGTACCGTCAAATCACTGGCGGCACTTACACGACCCTATTAAGAAAAATAAAATAAATGTGAAACGATTGACTTATTACATATAAAAGCTGACTTAAGAACTATAAAGGCTGACTTAAGAACTATAATGGCTGACTTATGTTTACAGTTACGACTGACTTACATGTAGTAGTTTCTCCACACCATGCGTAAGCGTGGTTAGCTGCGATCTGGCATCCTCTCTCCGTTCAGCAAACCATGTGGTCATCATAACCCGTATCAATTCTAATATTCGAACAATGTTAAGACCTCTAGCATTAGACAATGCTATGTTCATTGATTCCGCTATGTTCGTAGTCATCAAATTGTACCTCTCGCCCGGGAAATGAACACGCGTCAACAGTCGGACATCAGCTCTTTGGAGGTAGCAGTTGAGTGCAGGATTAACCGCTTCAATCTCCTCAAAAATCGCAGTAAAGGCAGACATCCTAAAACATCTCGCCGCTTTCTTCACCAGACAAAATACATCTTTTCTTTTGTACCGTCCCAATATGTTCTTATATAAATGGTAGGTGCATATTCCCCGAGCAGCTAACGGATACACATTTCTAATTGATTTTCCTATCGAGTTATGGATATCCGAAATTATCGCAAGACCCTCGTCGTCAGGAATCAAAAGTTTTAGTTGCGTAACATAACTCAGCCGCATCAAAGTAATTACCTTTACCCCAAACTGCTTAGTGATAGCTATTCCGACACTCGTAGGGCGTACGGCCGGACCAACGTCGCGGAGAAAGTTCTTGTACAACTCTCCTAAAATATCTGGTGTTGCTTGTCGAGATCGATTAGAACGCTCAGTGCAAGAACATGTATGATTCGAATCGTAAATATGAACATAAAACGCCGGGGATTCCCCTTGGGTAGAAGCACGAAATCTCCAGAGACATCCATCAACCCAACACTTAACAACGTATGATGTCGGGGTTGATGTTTCAACATCAAAATAAAATCGATGCCTCACTGTAAGAAGTTTCAATCGTCTCTCCAAATCGTCTTTACTCTCGTATCGTTGCCCTACCGCAAGGTCTATCAACGACATCTCCAGCTTTAGAACCTCCAGATTTCCTTTAGGTCTGCTCATTGGGAAGTTCTGATATCTCTTCTTGGGAGGTAGTGTTGGTGAATCTTCGTCTTCTGTAGGAGACTCACCGTATGAGCTGAAGTTATCATCTTCAGATGACGCCCCGTCCAAGTCGTCGAACATATCAAATCGGCTTTCAAATTCATCATCTTCTTCGTTTTCTTTGCCTATTTAATCTTCTCTGACTACGTCGTGTATTTCTCCTTCCACAATACTAGAGCAGTCATTCTCATTGTCCTCTTGTTCCTTCTCTAAACTGCAACCATCGCAACTCCCACTGTAGTTTTCGTCTCTGGACTGAACTTCTGAAGCTTCTACTTCTGAGCAGTCATTCTCGTTACTCTTCTCTCTTGCTATGTCATCCTTGTTCTCCGTAATCTCCACACAGAGACGTAGTTGTTCGATTTTCTTTAGGCTTAGAAAACCTTGAAATGTGCTTGGATTTCTCTCTACATAGCAAGTTTTAAACAACTCAGGAGGAATATTAAGTCTCCAGTGAACAGATAACACATCGTAAAAATGGTTTACCCTGCTCCGCTCTGCTAACGCCTTCATCAACTTGCACAATGCTCTTAGGCCATAGAGATCTGTGATTGAGTTATCGGGCACACGTTCAACCACTAACGCCTGAGTCTCTTCATGCAATTCAAGAATCGGGAAATAATCCATTAATGTAACGTTAATATAACTAAGCAATGATGATTGATATACCTCAGCCATGTTGGTTAATATAACATCGAGGCCTTCATAGAGATCGAGACGGTAATACTTTATTATTTAACTCAGAATATAACTCAGCCGTTAATTTTAATGGGACGACTGAGTGTGGAAAATACGGGAAAAGTGTGGAAAATACGGCTTAGAACTAATATCGAGGCCTTTATGATACTTTAGTATTTAAAAAATGATTTAACATTCATGGTAATACTTTTGTATAATATTAAATGTCCCTTATAATAATGGGACGTCTCGTCTTTCTTGATTTGACCGTGTTGATAATTAATTATGGCGCTTCAAAAGTGTAGAAAATACGGCTCAGAACTAATATCGAGGCCTTTATAACGTCGAGACGATAATACTTTATTATTTACAAAGTTTGATAAGACTTTGCATTAACGATAACTCAGACATAATTAAACGGTAACTCAGCTATAATTAAACGATAACTCAGCCGTAAATTAACGATAACTCAGCTGTAAATTAAACGATAACTCCAACATAATTAAATGATAATTAAAAGACTACATTTTTATTTCTCCCAACAACAACTAATACATCTAACACTTCGCCCTAAGACACTCGACATGTGCTACGATCTCACTTATGTCGTTCTTCATATCAGCTAAGTCTTCTTTTATGTCGGCCAAATCTTGCTCCATTGTCGCCAGTTTGTTTGCCACAACTACAAACTCTTCATCATGTGCTTCATCAAGCCATTTGAAAACATGGTTTTCACCCGAAATTGCTCCACAATGATAAAACCTTCTTCCCGGATTCCTTGCAGTATTTGATGTTAACACAACAGTAGCAGCTCCACAGTCGCACCTCCTTGGAATTCCACGCCCTAGATCCATCGAATTCTACTTCACAACACAAAAATGATTGAAACTATACCAAGGCAAAACACACAAAATGCTCAAAGCGATTTTATAGAATCAAGTAAAAAAACAATATATGATCTCGGATTTGACGAAAGAGACTTACAGTTAATCTTCTCTTCTGGAGAACCCTAATTTTCAAATTTGAAGGTTTTTGGAATGAGCCTTGCGATTTTAACTTCTGTGAGCTAACATGTCGACGTTTTCTCTTTAAATGAAACAGAGCGTTTTGTTTTAACGGAGAAATGTGAACTATTGACGACAAAGGTTACAGAGGGGGAAAAACATTAACGGACATAAAGATATCTAAGACTTAATTAAACGATAACTCAACCGTAAATAGACGATAACTCATACATAATTAAACGATAACTCAGCAATATAAATTAACGAGAACTCAAACGTAATTAAACGAAAACTCAGCCATAATTAAACGAAAACTCAGCCGTAACCATTAACATAAACCCAGTTATTAATATGTTGTTCTACATACATAATGGCATAGCAAAGAACAAAAAAATATAGGTTTCTGATACAATGCATCTTCACCACTTCCTTGTGTCCCTAATCAAACTAATTGTTTCAAAGTCACGGAAGAACAGCCCACCTCTTTGATCCAGAAACAGCGGTCACACATGTTGTCATCCTTAGTGGTATCAATGTGGCACAAGCAAAGACATTCTCGCTTCAAAAGAGGAGCACATTGGCAACTGCAGAACGACGTAACAACCGCTGAAATGAACTCGGCCCTCTTTGCGCGGAACGCGTCACCGTGCCACAAACCCCATCCCCATTTCACAGATCGCACTAATTTTCTGAGATTTAATCTAAGTAAACAAATATAATATTTTATCTTATTATAGAATTCACCTATTAAAATGTAAATCAATCATATAAAATAAGATAATATTGATAAATCAACAAATTCATAAATCACTAAAAATTATATGATAAAAGTATTTAAGCATTCATTTAAAAATTTCCGTAAAAATATACTAATTTTACAATAATAAATATAAATAAACATTGAAAATGATAAATAGTTTTTTAGTATATATGTTAACTTTTTTAAATAAACTAAAAATAAACTAAAAATAAAATATTAAAAATCATTCAAAACTTATATAAATTTCCTTGTTAAAAAGATTACCAAACAAATAACAAATTATAAGCATAAACAAGGATATACAGTTTAAATTCATTCAAAAATATATAAAGCAACCACTCAAAAGTAAATCAAATCGTAAAGAAATTAATTTGACAGAAAAAGTCTACAAAAACCATAAAAGGAAAGTATTTCTTATACCAATGTATTTTAGCATTGAATAAAATACACTCTCTTACAAAAGAAAATTTAAACTTATGTAAACTTATTAATTTCTTAAAATAGGAAACCTAATATTAGTTAATTAAACTAAATAATTTTTATATAAAGATAAGTAAATTCTCTAATTTAGCTGTTTCTCAAAATTGAACTTAATAGAAATATAAATCAGCTATAATAAAATATCATGAGAAAAATATATTAGAATTATGTGAGATTAATATTAATTATTTCTATATATGTAAATAGTTTCATATAAAAGTATATACGTACATGAATCATACAAAATATATGTACATGATATTTGATGCCAACATGGTTGGAACTTAGAAGATCCATCTAGTGATTGACTGATTGGTATCTCAACTTTTGCTAGTACTGAGGCTTCAGTACTCTCACCTCTAATGGCAGATGCAATGCGGGCAGATCTTCTCAAATGTAAGGAACTTGGCATCAATAAAATCAGATGTGAATCGGATTCGAAGCAACTAATCTCCTGCATTACGAAGAAAACTACATGAACAGAGATCTATGGAGTTGTCTCAGATATCATGAAGCTAGCGATAGAATGCGACTCTATTTCCTTTGGTTGGATCTAAAGAGAGCACAATGTTGTTGCTCATAATTTAGCTAAACAAAGCCTTGTAATGAATGAGGATGTTAATTCCCTCACCTAACTATTCTAGTTTTTAATTAATGAAGTTGTGTTTCAAAAGAAAAAGGGTAAAGAATATTATTCTCGTATACAAAAGCCTCATAGGCAGATCAAAAGCAATTAACTATAAACTGAAGATCTTATCAAACATATTATTATTGTTATTCAAATTAAAGACACGCGAAATTCGAAAAGCTTGTACACACATATTATCCAAAGACACAGATAAAATTAACTTCCATGACGTTATTTTTCTTACTCACACGTTCATAGTCAGATACATGCAGACATGCATGTAAAATACTCAAAATCTTTGAGCACACAGATCCAAATCAAGGGCATCTCTCGTTCTGGCCAGGGCCACCGTAGAAGAAATTAACCCCCCAGGAACTTCCAGCATCCCCTGCTTTAATGTTGTAACAGTTATCATGACCAGTCGTGGGGTAAACGCCTTGTGGTTCTATCAGAGTATTGGTTTCATCGATTGTCATAAGATTCCTGAAATAGCTCGATTTCTTAAAACCTTCATCTGCAAAATGCCCACTTCCCATGTCCGTGGTCGTGTGTTTCCCACCAGTCTCCAAGTTAACGATTTCACCTCCCCATTGAACTATGGTAGCTCCATCTCCTAGAGAATTGAATAACTTGCCAGGCCAGTACCCCACAAGCTCTTCACCGACCTTTAGCCACCAGTTTTCGCCATCCTATATATAATTATCGACAATCCACTTTGAGTTGAGATGCAGATAACATAACGCAGGGACAACTCAATTGCACCCCATATTGTTACTAAAAAGAGAAAAAGACATTATACATGTCAGAGCATCATTTTTTATTTTTACTAAAAAGAGAAAAAGACATCACTTTGGGGTTTCTTATTTTTTATTTTTTTTCTTTTTACTTTTTCGAATTTAGAAAAAAAAAATTAAAAACGAACCAATCGCGGGCCGCCACGTGTCAGTAGGGCCCGCGAACAGTGTAAAAAACCCTTAAGGACCGACTACTATTTGGTAGTTTTAGTAATCGGTTTCTTAAAAAAAAGTAGGTCCTACGTGGGACACACACGCTAAGAACCCCTCTAGTATCCTTGGATAAAGATGCTCTTAGCTCTCGGTACCTTCCATATAAGCATGGAGAGGTCGTATTGATCTCCGTCATATTCTGAGACGGTGGTGTAGGTTCCACCTACAGTGATAAGATTGCTCCTTTGAACGAAACCTGAGCATGCGTTGTTGTAGCACCCTGTACTTTGGTATCCATCGGCCTATTTCCAAAAAAAAAAAAAAAAATCATTATGATTATCGTCTTTAATATATTCGTGAATCCGCGAGCACCCTTGGTAGAACCCTCCTAAAGTTCTCCCAAATTAAAAAAATAAATGTTTTTATTTAATAAAATTACTCTAAAATCACTTAACATGATGACAACTGACAAAAAAAAGTTCTAAAAAGTCAGAGATAATATCTCTGCACGGAACCTATTCTCCTCCTCTCTCCTATTTTACCTCTACTGTTTAACTTTTTCATTCTTACATACTCTATTAAAAATTACCATTGGAGGTGCTCTAATACCGTTCAAAAAAAAAGGGCTCTAATATATATATTTAACAAAAATCCTAAGACCATGATCAACGCAGGTTCTTAGGGCGGAGTTTATACTGCGTTCTTAGGGCGGAGTTTATATTATAAGATACATCTCTTACTTTTTAACTAAGAAATACTAAAAAAAGTTTCTTAAATAAAATATATAAGAAACGTTTCTTAACAGAAATGTGTCAAATCATGCTCTAAGAACCTCAAATGGATCTCCCCTTAATCATGCTCTAAGCTCTACAAAATAAAGTCAGGTTTAAACTCTAAAAGTAGCTAGTGAGCCGTTTAAATTTTTTCAATGATTAGCATTTTAACATGTTGAGGTAGAGAATGGGTACTTACTGTCCAGTAAACAAATAGTCTTAGATTATTATCACCATATATTCTTGGATAAACCTATAGATTAAGGGAAACAAATGTAGTGTTAATTAAGATGTTTTGCATATGAACAATATGTAATTAAAGATATATGGAGGTCAAAAGAAGTACAAGACCTGCAAACCAGCTTCAATTGTGTTACGAGTAGTGCCCACTCCAGACACGAGCCAAGTCTGGGCCAAGCTGAACTCATCGGCAACTTGAACTTCTGGTTTCCAGATATTTACTGAAAATTGTGTCCCGAAAAACGTTCCGTTCATGGAATTCATGACCGCGTACTAAACCAGCTCCAAAAAAGGGAATAGTGTAAATAAAGCCGGAAGAGAGACTAGCGAGTGATTAAAACAAAAGCAATATAAAATGTGTACCTCATGGCCTTTACTTGGATCAAACGTAGTAGCTTGAGGGCTGCTTGGAGTCGTCTTCTTCCCATAACTCTTGATGGATTTTGATCGCAAGATATCTTCTTTCTTTATTCTTCTTATCGGAACTGTATTTTTAGGGCATCTTCCATTCTTGTGCCACGCCTGAGTAGCGTTTATCTTTTTCTTGGTGTAAGTAGACGTACTTTCGGGTATAAAGCTCGGTTTCATCTACGTGAAAAAACTTAACGTTTCAACATCATCATGCATGTATATTAAACAAAAGATGGCTCATAAATGAAAGTCAAACCTGGATGATGTGGTTTTTAAGCAGAGGATGATCAAAAGCTGGTTGACTATGTATTGGAACACAATCTATTATATCACCATCTTCGCTCTTAACAAAGATTAAAATGAAACATTCAGTAAATTTTTCCCACGAATAATCAAAGCATTGAGTTTATGAATATGGAATTTGTATAATATGTACCTTTATGGATATAAGAGCATGCTTGTTGAGCCGCTTCAAAAGTCTTTCTACTTTGATTTCCTGGTGATCGGAGAACTCTTTTCCATAGACACAAGGAGATATTATCATTCCTATCATCATCAGTGCTACTGTGAAACCAGCCATTCCCATTATGGTTAATTGCAATCCTTAGAAATACTCTTTGGTAATGTTTAAAATTTTCTATCAACGACCATTGGAATTTATAGGAGTAAATTGCTCATGTATTATATAAATTATGAAATTTGATAAAAAGAAAAACACTAGTGATTACATTAACACTATTAATGAAAATAGACTCATGACTTAAACATCATCACAGCCCCTCATGATTTTAAAATCCATGAAAACTGACTCAGTAATTAAAACGTCATCAAAGCAAGCAAGTTTCTCTTGTTATACAAATACACAGGTTGACTTTGTTTATCTATTATCTCAAGTAATGCTCCAGTTAGAGTTACATTCAGAATATTTCTATATCAGATGACACTTTTTTGAATGAAAGGTTATTATTATTTTTTAATATATTAGATGACTTTTATGTTTTCATGATGATAAGCGTAACAAGACCAAGCAAATTGTTGTCAGCAGCGGGCACAACTAAGGAGGTGTTATTTGATATATAATAGAATAAATTTGAATATGTAGGTTTATAATCTAGTGTTATTCATTAGTTGATTTGAAAATTTTAATTAAGATTTTATTGTTATTAGTTATTTAGAATATTTTATTTAAATTTGTTGAACTCTATTGTTATTAGTTCTTGTATTTAGAATATTTTATCTATTGTTATTCAGTTAAAGATTTAAACATAACATTTAAAATCAAATTTTATTCATATTTGATAATTTTCTGCAGTTCTTTCGATTTGAAAGAATTCAAGAAAACAGCGACATACCGAGGGAAAAAATCGTCGGTATGTCGTCGGAATAACGTTATTCCGACGACATACCGACGAAACAAGTCCTCGAAAATAACTCGTCGGAAATTCATTTTTGCTCGGAAATCCTTCGGAAATTTCCGACGGAATTCCGAGGAAATGAATTTACGAGGAAACCCCGAGGACCACCAGTTCGTCGGAAAGGTTCTCGGAATATACCGAGGGAGAGCTTCCTCGGGATATTTCGATGGACTTTCCGATGGTCCAATCCTCGGAAGTTCCGACGAAATATTACTCCGAATTTTCATCGGAAATTTCCGAGGAACGGAGCCTTCGGAAAATTCAGAGGAAGGAGTCCCTCGGTATATTTCGATGGACTTTCCGATGGTCCAATCCTCGGAAGTTCCGACGAAATATTACTCCGAATTTTCATCGGAAATTTCCGAGGAACGGAGCCCTCGGAAAATTCTGAGGAATGAGTCCCTCGGTATATTCCGAGGAAGAAGTCCCTCAGTATATTCTGAGGAAATGTTCCTCGGAAATTTCCGAGGGTTCATTTCCTCGGAATTTCCAAAAAAATTACTTTCTTTAAAAAAAATAAATTTTTTGAAATTTAAATTCGAAAATATAAAATTAAAATTAAAATTGAAAACATATTAGATAATATTCAAAGTTGTACAAATAAAAATAAAACATTCCGAGTTTTTGAAAAAAAAAAAACTACGGGTCTTGCACGTTCGGGAACACCTAGTTCGGGTACATCCTCTGCATCATCTCCATCATTTGCTGGTTCAGCCTCCTCTGTGCCTCATAGCC
>NC_027752.1:35429492-35429748 GCF_000695525.1 Brassica oleracea var. oleracea
GAAGTTTCTTTCGTCTCTTCCTTATCCCAATGCACACACAACTCCGTCCAGACCGTGTTGTTCATCGACTTTGGGACCTTTTAATAAAAAAAAAAAATATATAGTTTAATAAATAAAAAAATAGTTTAATAAATTAAATAATTGTTTAATAAATTAAAAACAATCTTGTTGATTTCCCCCTTCTTCTTCCACTCGTGGATCTGCTTCTCATAGTTGTCCATAACTTTATGGACGAAGTGGTGATAGATAAAGAGAG
>NC_027752.1:35430146-35431376 GCF_000695525.1 Brassica oleracea var. oleracea
AAAAAATCCCAAATAAAAGTTTTTAATCCCGAAAAAAGTTTTATAGATATTAAAAATGTTTAATAAATATATAAAAATAGTTCTAATAAACAAAAAATAGTTTTAATAAATAAAAAATAGTTTAATAATTACAAAAAATAGTTTTAATAATATTAAAATGTTTAATAAATATAGAAATTTATATTATATATATATATATTTAAAAAATCCCAAATAAAAGTTTTTAATCCCGAAAAAAGTTTTATAGATATTAAAAATATTTAATAAATATATAAAAATAGTTCTAATAAACAAAAAATAGTTTTAATAAATAAAAAATAGTTTAATAATTACAAAAAATAGTTTTAATAAATAAAAAATAGTTTAATAATTACAAAAAATAGTTTTAATAAATAAAAAATAGTTTAATAATTACAAAAAATAGTTTTAATAAATAAAAAATAGTTTAATAATTACAAAAAATAGTTTTAATAAATAAAAAATAGTTTAATAATTACAAAAAATAGTTTTAAAATATTAAAAATGTTTAATAAATATAGAAATTTATATTATATATATAGTTTTTTTTTTTTTTAAAAAAAAAAAAATCCCAAATTAAAGTTTTTAATCACAAAATTAATAAAAGCTAAAAAAAAATTCCAAATCAAGTGAATACCATAATCAAACTCGATTTTACACAATCCTACCATTCACCCTAACAAAAATCTATAAATATCATTCCAAAATCATCAAATCTACTTAAAAACCTAACAAATCTAACCTAAGAGAGTGGGAATCGCGAGAGAGAAGAGAGAGTTCGGTGGAAATCGTGAGAGAGAAGGAGAGCTTCGGCGGAGAGAGGAAGAGAGAAATGGAGAAGAAGATCTGGTTCGACCTAATAAAATGATGCATCCGACGGAAAATGTTCATCGGAATTTCCTCGGAATAATTATATATTTCCGTCGGAATTTCCTCGGAAATCATTAATTCAATTTTCGCGAAATATTTGGCGGCTTGGTTTACCCGGTTAAATGAAAATTTTCCGAGGAACCATGTTTCCTCGGAATTTCCTCGGTAATTACCGAGGAAATTCCGAGGAAAAAGGGTTTGAGGTTTCAAAACATCGATTTTTTTTGCCGTATTTCATTTCTTATACAATTGTAATGCATACCATTGAGGATTCTTTGTATAGATGATCATAAACCATGAAATAACAAAATTTGAAAAATAATTGTAAGTATTCGCTTTACC
>NC_027752.1:35431501-35431723 GCF_000695525.1 Brassica oleracea var. oleracea
GTGTTATTCAAACCGCAAAACGTTGTTTTCGGTTTAAAAACCCTATTTCCTCGGAATTTCCTCGGAATATTCCGAGGAAATTCCGAGGAAACCCTTACCTTCCTCGGAATTCCTTCGGAATATTCCGAGGAAATTCCGAGGAAAAAGACTCTATAATCAAATTCCTAAATCGACAAGGTCTATTCCAGGAAAATTCAGAGGAAAACCTATCTTCCCTCGGAA
>NC_027752.1:35431870-35432095 GCF_000695525.1 Brassica oleracea var. oleracea
GACTACAAGGCCAACTCCAGCTAAATCTTCTGCTGCACTTAAGTTGCCGGATGTGCTTGGTTGTAGTGGGTCTTCCAGCTCAGAACTTCCCTGAACTCGCCTCTCGGTTTGAGTCTTGTAACAGTAACCCATAGATCATCTCTGTTCCTTACTCGGGGGTACTTGATATAACAAACCTGTAACATTTAAAAAATTATTAGTAAAATTATAAATTAATACACATGA
>NC_027752.1:35432486-35432687 GCF_000695525.1 Brassica oleracea var. oleracea
CCTCGATCTAGAGTGTTGTCGTGCCAATCACAATAGAAAACAGTACAGCGCAATCCAACCATGCCCAAATACTTGATTTCCAAAATCTCATGTATGTGTCAGTAGTATACATCATCTCCTGATACAGAACAAACGCCCGCATCATAAGTCGTACTCGAACGTCTCCTCTTCTGAGTTGTGAATGCATATCCTCGAGTACAA
>NC_027752.1:35433737-35461157 GCF_000695525.1 Brassica oleracea var. oleracea
CAATTAGAGCAAGGACATCTTAACATACATGTTTTTGCTTCCATTTGTCGGTGAACTAACCCCATGAATTCGGTTATACCTCGTTGGTATTCTTCCGTAAGCAATCTCGTGTTCGGATCCAAATGAGGTCGATCGATCCAAGAACGAAAATAATTTGAAGAAGACATGTTTTTTATGAATCAAATTCGTGTGTAAAGAGAGTAAGAGGGAGGATGAAGATATGGAGTGAATGAAGACGAAGAGGGGTGCTTGTATTTATAGTTGAAATCCTGCCGACATACCGAGGAAATTCCGATGGAATTCTGACGCCAACGGCTAGTTCGTCGGAATTTCCTCGGAATTTTTAAAATCCCCCCAACGGCTCTACAACGGCTATAATATATCCTCGGAATTCATCGGTTTTTTCCGAGGGATACATTTTTCTTCGGTATTCCATAAGAATATTCCGACGGATTGATATTTCCTCGGAATTCCGTCGGTATATTCCGAGGAAATTCTGAGGAAATCAAATTTTTTGTTTCGTCGGAATATCCTCGGAAATTCTTCGGGATATTCCGAGGATTTCATTTTCCGTCGGAATGTCAGAATACCGCTGTTTTGTATCAATCACAATATAACTTTTTACCTTCAGATTTTAGACATTTTTATTATTATTGACGATATAAGTCATTGGTTCCAGCAAACGCCGATGCAAATGAAGAAAAGGGCCACACCATCATGGGAGTACTTTTTTTTTTGTCAAGAATGCGAGTACATAAGTTTCAAAAAAAAAATGCGAGTACATGTTGAGTTCGGTCAATTAATTGTCTTTTCATATTTTCTTGTCTTCGTGTGTAACAATCAAGAGTGTCAGTGAAGTTAGAGGTTCGTTTCTGGGTCGATGCTGATGACTAGCATTGGAGATATCTCTAGTTACTGGGTGTCCCTTTGTTCAATACTCCGATGTAAAAAGAAACGACTCCGTATCTTACAACCCTGCAAGAACTTTTCTTAACAAAGATTAGATATCATACAAAATCAAAATACGATATATGAAACATACTAGTCCAATGAAACATAATATAGATATCCCTCTTCGTATTTTGATTTTGCAGTAGATACAGATTAATACGTGTAACAATTGAAACATACTAGTCCAATGAAACATAGAGGAGTCTCAAAATAATTAGATGTTACCCATAAATGAAACAGAATCTCATTGAATTAAAAAAATCTAAAAATTTCGCAGTAGATACAGATTAATACGTGTAACAATTGAAAACCATATCAATGTTATGAAGTTTTGTTGTGTTACTTATTTACATATTTTTAAATAGTTTTGGTGTTTTGGAGTCATATTTCAAGTTAGAATCATTTTAAAAAGGGTTCAATTATGTTACAAACATCAAATGATATCATGTGTTTTTTTTTGTCATCAAATGATATCACGTTAATATATAGATACAATGATAGCTATTTAAATTTTAAGAAAATCAATTTATCTTAAGTTGTAAGTGAATCAAAATTTTAAAAATTTATACTCCGTTACATTTAAATGTCGTTTTAGATTTGTGTACACAAATTAAGAAAATATTTAATTTTGTATATTTTCTAAATAAATACATCATTACCTTTACATGTAACCATATTTCAACCAATAGAAAAATAAAATGAAAAATAAAGTTGATAAATTTTGCATTGAAATTTTAAAATAAAATTTTTTTTGTAACAAAAATTATACTCTACAACGACAATTAATATAAATGGAGGGAGTATATATTTTAGCATGTATTAAATTGTAAGTGAATCAAATTTTCAAATTCTAATGGAGCTAACCTCAACATATACAACCAATAACACTCTCTAAATGATATTCTATGTGTTTATGAAAATGTATTTTGGTATTTTGACACATTAAAAATTAATTTTTGATTATAAACATATTGTTCTATGTGATTATCTATTTCTTATAATTTTAAATTCATAGAAATTCAAAAATACAATTTTCTTACATTTTATCATTATTAACTAATCAAATGCGTAGATATAAAATTTATTTTAATAAATGTCAATCTTTTAAAAACAGACACTTCCTATTTGCAAAGAAAACAAATATATATATCAATCGTTGTCAATTACGGGTAACATAAATTAAATACTGTAATAACTGGTCATATAACAATTATTAAAAAAGGCACAAAATCAAATTGGTTTACCCGTTATGTTTTCTTTTCGTTTTGAGACACGCTAGCTGTTCTATATTTTTCTGTCACTTGTGAAGTTTCTAATTATTGTATTAGTTCAGCTCAAAACGTAATGAAACGGAATAAATAATCTACAAGTAATTTACAATAGGGAAAGCCAGTTACAAAAAAAAAAAAGTAATTTACAATAGGGGTGAAATCATTATTTAAAATCCATATTCAATCCTAAATCCGCTCCGAAAATCTGGATATTCAGGGTGAAGATCTGGATATTAAAGTCCTTTTTTGTCATCCGATATTAAAGTCTTATGTTTTTATTTTTAAATCTAAATATCCAGATTCAAAACCAAAAAAAATTAAATATATTAAAATTTTAAATTTTATTAATATATTTTAATACATTAATATGTATACATAGTATCCATTTTGTGGTATTATATTTTTAATATTTTATTTATTTGTAAATACTGTATAAGTATTTAATATGGATTTATTTTAATACTCTAATATTTTATTAAAAAATAAGTTTTACAAAAATTGGACACCTAAAACCACATATCATGATTAGATAACAAAATCATGGATTTAAAGCCATATATATATGGATTTTTTTTGATACATTCCAATGTAACTTACAAGCATTAAAGTAAAAAGATAATAGGATTGATCGAAAAGAATCGTAGCTTTATGTTTCTCACTTTAAAAATTACAGTAGACCGTAAACTTTTTAGCTCTGGCTTTAATATTTTGTTGTAAATTTATTTTCAAAGAATATTGAAAGAACTAAGCAAAAGCTATAGAGAATTGATTTCCAGAGCTAACATTTTTTTTTTTTGCTATAGATTATTTTTTAAAAATCTAAAGCATTAAACTTTACAAAAATGCCTTTTGAAAGAAAAAATGGTCTTCTACACATCTACTGCATTTCCCAATCAACCTCAATAACTCTATTGAAAAAGCAAGGATCCACAAAAAAATATCCATTATTTAATAAATATCCATTATTTAAAAACCCAAAAAAACCCACAAAAACTTCTAATCCAGCAATCTGGCTATTGGTTGAACCACCATCCGAACCAGTGAATGAATTGTGTTTCTTCTTTCTTAATTTTTTTTTAATTTACGTTATTAAAATCTGTTTTCTATTTCAAATAAAAAATTAGATTTTTATTTTTTAGTTTTCATCTTTAGCATATTTTCTTCCTTTATTATCGCATATACTTTGTATCTTTTCAATTTTTTGAATTTTCTGATTTTTTATTGTAGTATCGACACAATTATTTTATTTTGTTTTCAGAGTTTGATGAAGATACTACTATGCCACATGAAGAAATGAAGTGAATGATGATAAGGCAAACCAAAACTGGCGGATGTGATTTGGTTTTAGTTTATTTTTGTTATCAACAATTTATTACAATCTTGGTGTTTTACAAACCATACATAGTAGTATAAATTATTTTAAAGATTTTCTACGATAAATGAAAATGAAGAAACAAAATTTAAATATTTCTGTGTTTTTTTAAGAAAAGTTAATTTCTTTTATATTTTGCAATAGGTAATCTATAATTATATATTAAAACTAATTAATTATTAACCGCAGTTTGTCCGCGGTTGACTCTATAACCGGTTGCTCGGATGATTGATTAGAAAGTGAGAAATCGGATTATGTCAACTAAATACTACATAAGCCAAAGCTCTGTGGTCTGATGCAACGTTGGTTTAGTGCTCCAGAGTTAAAAAATATTGTGCTCATCAGAGTTTAAAAGTTTATTTGTCATAGTTTCTTTTTACTTAAGTCTAACATTAACATTAGCTGATCACAAGAAGTGATTATTTTACGGTATGTTATGAAGAACTATGAGAAACCAAAGTCATAACCAATTTGATTCAAACACGTATTGAGGAAAGCCAAATGTCATTCAACAGAAACCTTCTTCACACAAACACAAGAAAACCAATCAAAGGATACACAAGCAAATTTCATTACAAAACCAACATGAAAAAAGTTACAGATACTAATCAAGTTTATCACAATCGTCTCCCAGAGAGGCTAATGGAGCTGACTTTCTGAGGAGTGGCAACCACAAGTGGAGCTTCTGGAGATTTGTTACCAGAGAAAGAGAATCTATCGTGCATGAAACGGCTCTCAACGATTGACTCATCCTTCAACAAGATCTTGTAGCAGTAACAGCTCTTAAGCCCTTGCTGGTTCCTATAGCACTCGTGCGCACTGTTCTTCACCCGTTCCAAGTCCCATATCACACTGAACTTCCCCACTGTTGCTACGATGTGCCTCTCTTGCTTCCCGCTCTCAGTTACCTGCAAGTAACATTCACAAACACACAAACAAAGAATATGAGTTTTAGCTTTTATAAGATGTAAACAAGAACGTGTTGAGTGATGCTTACCCATGAGAAGTGCGCGCCGTGAAACTTGTTATCTTTCCCTGCCAAGTGTGAATCTAATGGCGTTAGCTTCAGCAGCCTAGGAGCTGGTATCTTGTTCCCCATCCTTCCGCTAAAACCTGTTTTGGTCCGACCATCTTTGTCATTGAAAAGGGTGCATATAAGAACCAAGTACGTATCTGTCGTCCCCAAGATCCATTTCCCATCATAAGACACGTCCACATGTGTCACCGGCGAACCAAGCCCTGGGAAGGCAGTCTTAGCCATTCTCATAGAGGTCTTCGAGTACAACCTTATCTTCCCATCACGCGATCCCACAACGATCGACCCATCTCCAGTACTAGCAAAGCACTGGAAGTTAGTTCCTCTAGAAAACTGATGCCCTTGAGTCCATTCCAAAACGGGCGAGTCGATGTTCTGCACTATACCCCTCTTGTCCCTCATGTCCCACTGACACAACCTATTATCATCCAACCCCAAAAACGTGGACTCTGATGGATCTAGCTGCGAGCCTTTAGTATCATTCGTTATGTCTCTCATCGTGATCTCAGTCCCGTCTTTCTTAAACTTCCATTCCGTGACAATCTTCCCCGACTCGATATCAAGCTGCTTCACACCGCTCGTGTTTGGCTTCCCTTGGTTAGCAGGACTCATCAGCATCATATTAGTCTCCGCCCTCATCAAAAGCGCCTTGTTAGGTGTCGTCTGGCTTGACGAACCAGGTCTTCCACCATCAAACCTAACGCACACGCCTTTCCCATGAATCCCACGGTCCATATTCCTGTAAACCTGAACACCTGAATCATTCACAAGAAACGAATTCTCCAAAGCTCCTAAAGCCAAACTCTGCACTCCACCGTTAGCCACCTCTTCAAACTCTTCAGTCAAGTCCCTATCTTTCTCATCAACTTCCTCCTCCTCCTCAGGTGGACCTTCAGCGTCCTCCCACATGGAATCATCAGCAGCTTCAGGGTTAGCCCAACCGATGAAATCCTTCCCATAAACTTTCATCTTACTCTCCTCAGAGGCTTTAATCATAAACACATTCTCAAAGAGATAGTCCTGGAACCTAGTAACGAACCTCCTGTAATCCTCATCCGTCAAGAACTTCAAAGCCCAGACACCGTTACTCACGAAATCAACCCTACGCTGATCCGCAAACATCTTCAACTGCATATCACTCGAAACCCTAGCTTTGACCTTGGAACCGACGCCGAGAAACCAAAAGGACTCACCTTTCTCGTTTGATTCTTCACCGTCGTCGTAATCATCAAGGTCCTCTCCTTCTAACGACGACGTTTTGACGAACTTGTAAGATGTGAGTTTCTCAGCGGTGATCCATTTCGCCTTGGGCGTGTTTCCACCGATGTGGCGGTAAAGCTTCACCGCGTTTTTGATCTTGGGGGTTTCCGATGATGATGATGGGTATTTCAGCTTCAAGGCGCTCAGCTTCTGCTCGATTTCGTGAGTCGATGAATCGGAAGAGAGTTTCGAACCAGAGGCGGACGAAGATCCTTGCTTTTTCGAGACGTCGGTGTCTCCGTGCTGATCATCATCTTCTTCTTCGTGGTAGTAGTCTGAATCAGAATCAGTATCAGTATCGGAATCGGAGATCCGATCTTCGCGACTCTGAGAAGTACCCATGAGCTAAGACGAAGAAACGAAAGAACAAAGTTTCCTCTTTTGAATTCTCGAAGCCGAATCAGAACGGGTCGCTACCGGAATTTTGTGGACAGGCTCGAAACGAATTTGAAAATTTCTTTGATGATTCTTTAGAGGAAATGAAGAGAGAGAGAGAGAAGAGAGTGATTGTAGGAGAAGAAGTTAGGGATTTGAGAGGAGGTTTTATAGGGTACGATTATCTGTTGGGGGAAGAATACGTTTAGCGTTCATATAACGTTGGGCTTTGCTTCGCCCTGACGCAACGCTTTTTGAACGCGTCGGCCGCGGCCACTTCGTCGGCTTTTTATTTGGGGAAAAAAAATTAAATGAGAGATTTCGCGCCAGGTAGGGGCCGAACCTACGGCCTTCTGCTTAGGAAACAGACGCTCTATCCACTGAGCTACAGGCGCTTTCTTGTTCGTTCATTTCTTTACTTTTATTGATCAATGAATTATGAATATACGAGGTGATGCAGAATTTTAAAAATGCTGTGTGGAAAGCTTGTAACTTGCAAGGGAATACGAGTCGGGTGAAAAACGACAACTTTAAGCAGAGGACAAGCAAAAAAAAGGCTGTGTACATGTTTTTTTGTCAAAGAAAAAATAACACGAGTTAAGCTTTGACTTGTTTTACCGAGTTACTTGTCAGTTGTCACATATAAAATGCAAAGAAACATCTATCAATCTATCTTTCACTACTATATAAAAAAGAGACTATTTTAAGAGATGCCACATAAGCACAAATATTCCTGACCAATTAAAGTGACAACTCAGCATGAAATTTAAAAATATCAGTAAATAGTAAAAGTAAATCTGTAAATCGACCTGAAATTTCGTACTTGTTTTCTCTATCTGATTTCTATTGTTTATTTAAGGTTTTTTAAAAACTCTTTTTATAAACAATTCTCCCTATCAATTCAGTTTTTTCTGACTAAGATCATACATACCTTCTCAACTTCTTTTCATTCTCTACCAGTTAAGTTTTACACCATTTCATATTAACATCTTCCAAATCCTCTTCAATCTCTTATTTTGGCTTCTCCCCCCCCCCCCTTCATTCGTCTCTCCGAAAATATTCATAGCTCTTTGTTTTGATTTATGTATTATAGAATTTTTATTCCGTTCTGTGTTTTTTTTGCTACAAAATTTGTTTTAATTTGAAATTGATCTACACCAGTGAGGATCAGAGATGAGTCGGAAATGAAGGTGAACACGAAACTTAACAATGAAAAAGTGACCTTATGAAGCTTCAGATTAAGGTCGATGATAAGACCGGTTCAAATCCTTGATGCTTGCTTAAGACCTTTGAGTGTCGCTCCACTATGGCTTTTTCATCTGTCAGTATGTTCACCGTCTAGATTCTATCGCGTATATATTTATGTATATATATATATATATATATATATATATGTTCAATCGACAATTTAGAAACTTTGGGAAATATTTTTCTTTTCCGATGATGTCTTATGTTTTTGAATGAATGGGTGAAAGTCAAAGCTATCAAGGAAATCCTGACCATTATGAACACGTAAGTTCTCTTTCTTTATCTCTTACAAGTTACAAATGTTGTTATGATCTGTTATAAACACTACCGGAGATAAAGTTGATTTTTTTCTTTCAGTTCGCGTTTTGAAGGCATTGACATATATATTGTTCGTTTAATAAACGCCGGCGTCAGCGGCAGCGGCAGAAATTAAACCTACGCATGCAACAAATTCATTGCTGTTCGAACTAAAATCAGCGGCAACAGACAACGCGAGACATGAAAACGAAGTTGCCTTTGACGCAGATATTTTCAGCGTCAATCCAATCCGTCGCGTCTTTACCCAGCCACACCAAAAACCTCCGCCATCCCCATTTTACTATATTATCCGATATGATTCCGGTTGTGTTTTTTGTTCGCAAACGCTGACGCAGCGATTGACAAAAGAACAGAGCTATAGTATTTTTGAGTTGTTGCGTTACGTGAACTTTTGGTGTCTAATTGGTTCACTCTTTTATTTTTGACTATTGACATGCAATTGTTGATGAAGACTGCTGCATTGGGACAAATCTGTTAGAGAATGCCTTCGACGACTTTGGTATCCCATTACTCTATTTGAGGAACAGGAAATGGAGAGAAGAGGTGGGTTGACTCGGCTTATGGCTAGGCTTGATATTGGCGGCCAGTTGGATAAACTGATTTTTTTTATCTTCATGTGACTCAAATAGTTTCCTACTAACTTGTGCGCGCAAATATTTAGTTCTTTCAAAAGTTATTTTGTAATATAGTAATTTACTTAAGATAGATATGCTGGCTACTCCTGGTAGATACCTAGGTTATGACGATCTTGACTTTTTCCTTCCCATATGTTCGTTGACAATTTACCTATCTATATTGTGTTGAAGATAATTTATAGTAACATGTATTTGTTGCACGAGATCACTAGGAGACTTCCAGCTAAGACCAAAAAAAGCTCTTAACAAGTTCTCTTCTATTTGACATGTGGCGAAGATAAGCTCTTTACAAATTCTCCTCTACTTCTTCCGGTAACTATGAAACTAATTAGTTTATAATTCAGCTTATATATTTTGAGGAAGTATGTTGGATATTTTGTATATTGTTCTTAGCTTATCACTATTTAGCACATGCTGACCATTATATTTTCACATAGGAAAACTGTATTGGATGAAAATTTGATTTTTGTTTATATACTTTATTATTTATGTTTAAATATTTAGTTTAGTGAGGCCTATAAACTGTATAATTGATGAACTCATCCAAACTTTACTAACAATCTCATCCAAAATATCTAGAATTTTTGGATGGATTATAATTTGCATTTGATTACTTAATCCAGCTCACGCAAGTCATCAAATCAAACTTTTACATCCATTGCTAGAACAATGCAAACTAGCTATTCAAGGATTTTTTTCTGGGAGTTACATCATGAATGATCTTCATTATTGTTAGGTGTCTACTCTCAGATAGATATATGAAGACAAAAAATGTAAATGGTTTGTTTATATTACATTTGGTGTTCTATATAAATGTAAATGAGCACTTTATGACAGCCATTGTACAACAGTGATTATATATATCCAGTTTCCAGTCTTAATTGCTGTGATTCAGAACCTACGTTGGTCTGAGTTTATCACTTGGTTGGAATGTCTATCATATGTTGCAGGAGCCTACATTTTTTGTTTTATGCATTTTAGGAACCAAATACAAGGGATATATTTAAGCTCCGTATACACAAGCGGGTTATCGACTTCTTCAGCTCTTTGGATGTAGTGAAGCAGGTCACTTCTATCACTCACTGAGCCTGGTATTGAAGACAAGTTCAACACATCTGATTCTTAGTGCATGTGGTTTAGTTTATAAATTGTGTTTGAATTCCTACGACTTTGTCTTTTTTTGTTACAAGTTTCAGACTTCGTCTTCACTTTGTCTTCACTTCCTAAACCAATAAGTGGGTGGATCTTAAAGCCATAGCCAAAAAAGTAAAAAAAAAAATATTATGTAATATTCAGTACAACTTATAACTAGATGATTGACCAACCCAAAGATTAACATAATAAAAACAGTTTTGAGTTGAACTTATTCTTAGTAATATTAAAATAACTAAATTCCTTGATTTTTAAGCATTCCACGATTATATAAAAGTAATATAATAAACATAATTATAATGTCAAATTTATGTTAAAATTTGCTACAAATAAAACTCTCAGTAGCACAATAAAACATAATAGTTCATGTACCAATACTCTACTATGACAAACTCGAAAAAAATTTATACTACCTAAGAATGATTCCTTATAGTATTCAAACAAGAAATCTCATTTAGAAGTCTTATAGGGGACATTGGTTGTGGCTGTAGATGCTCTAGAAAACAAAAAAAAAATTGGTTTAAAGCCATACATGTCAACCAATCATGTTTTTTTTTTCTTTTAAAAAGCTACAGCAAAAATATCTCTAAAAAATAAAAAAAAGGTTGTAGAAAACTTTATTTCTAGAGCAAAAAAATAGTGCTTTACAAAGCTACAACAAAAATAGTTACAGCAAATAAATCTACAGCTACTATTCTAAAGCAAAAAAAAATAAAAAACACAGCACTTACCAATCACCTCATAGTAAACTATTTACTTATTTTCTTTCATTATTACAGATAAACTTTTCTTTGTAACAACACTAAGAACTTGCTTCTACTTTGACACCAACAACACCGACATCATACAAGGATTTATGTGGAGTAACAAACTAAGCTCCCATACATGAAGTTATCGCTCTACTTTCGGTCCAACGAAGATAACTTTCAAAAACACTCAAAATAAAAACAATATATTATGTTCGTGTACCCATCATGTACTATGAAAAAACATATTGTATGTTTTATAAAGTCTATTTCATAAATTTTTGGTATTCTGACAACAAAATTTCATTGCAGCAAAACTTTATAACCAATTATTCGTGCGTAGCGCGGACAACGACCTAGTATTAATAAAGGAAACTTATCTCCCTTCTCATGCTGCCACATCAACAATGTGCATAGGGCAAATAACGACACGTGGACATTTTCATTTTTCCTTTGTTGCCGTTTAACTAAATTGAGCTTCTGTACTTTAGCTGGCCCATAACAAGATTTAGTTCGTATCATTGGCTCATTCTCAGATGTTCTGTGTCGGCTCGAATCCGCCGGAGACCAATGCAAAACCGCCAACATTGTTCAGCTTCAGCTCCCCTTTCAAGCGATTAAGCAATTGATATTAATGATGTCATTCAAAACAGCCCACTACTTTCTCATCCATTCATCTTCCTTGCCTTCATTAGCAATTTCATTCAGCTATATATGCATCCTAGGGAATTTTCGCCAGAGCTCATCCTTTCGCAGTCTTCCTAACCGTATATCTCCAAAACAAACAAACTTACTTTTCCGAAATTGCAGAAACCATTAACCCTTGATTCTTTTGCCATGCGGATTCCTATTGTTTATTGATATTCTTCTAAAAAAATTGCAACGCATTGATTTTCTGAACAAAATCTTTGCAAATAACGTTTAAAGCTTTATCCTTTTTATGTCTCCTATATATTTGCATCTACGAAATCTTTGCGATGAATCTACGAAATCTCTGCTAATTACCAGCTCCAACAATGGCTAATTCCTTCATCATTCTTGCTGATTTGAAAGCCGGTCGCTGTTCGACCAGAGCCGAGGAGGTTTTGAGAGTCTAGGATTGTGTCTCAAGATGTGAATGCTCTCGCTCTCCAATCCTACAGCGGCAAGGACAAATCTCTAGGCGTTCTTGCTCCAAGTATTTACATATACCTCTTCTCTCTCTCAATATTTTTCCACCAGATTGGGTTTATGTGTAACTTTTATTATCTTTTGTGTGTATGTATGATTCAGTTTCGTGAGACTATATAACCGAGATGATGTTGATTTGTTTTGAATCGATGATGTTGCGGCCAAATTAGGTGAGATTCATAATTCTCTGTAAATAGATCTAAACCTTATTTGGATTCCAAAACTAAAAAAATTGTGTGGTTGTTGCAGGAGTTGAACGTTGGCGTATATATGATGTGGTCGATATATTGGAGAACATTGGGGTACTCTCACTTTCTTCAGAAAAAAGTTAGCTCATTTCACTCTGTTTTAGCTGATTCTATGTCTCTAGCAGGTTTTGTCTAGAAAAATGGAAGAATCTTCACTCTTGGAAAGGTTTTGTTCAGATTCTTCGCTTTTTGCATCGACTCAAGGTACCCTTTAAATAGCTCTCAATGTTTTTATTGTTTTGTCTCACTATCTGGTTTTTTTAGAGAATGGATTTTGATCTTTACTTTTGTTTACAGGAAGAAGGTTTGAGAAAGGGTTTTGGTATCTCGAGTATCTGCAGCATGTTTTTGAATCTAGGGGTTTTCAATTTTCAGACAGTGATCATGCGGTTGGAGACTCGGTAGAGAGCTGCAAAGATGAGTCTAAGCCTCAGAAATGTCCTAAATAGAAGTGGGAAGATGTAGAGCTAAAGGTCCCGAAAACTTAGAAGAACAATAACAATGTGTGCGAGTTGTTCTATGATACAAAAACGGTGACAAATGGGCTAAAGAGATTGATGGAAACCATTCTTCTGGAGATTCTAATGAGGCTGGAACGAAGCTAGGAGTTCATAACATCAATGCTAACAGTGGTTTTCCTGAGACAGTTGATCTGGTGTTTTATATGGACAAGATTGAGAAGGCATGTGACTTACGTGACTTTGTATTTGTTATAAGGAGAACATACTAATCATGTCGTGAAAGACATATGTGGCGATAAAGGCGTGCTGGTCTAGAAGAAGTTCTTATTCGGTGAGAAAAGTTTTGTGAAATGTAGCTCAAACTCAAACAAATGTTAGTAAGAAGATTTGATATAAGTAGACAAAGGAATAAAAACTAAGTCTTTAGAAGACAGAAGTAAAGTTGGTGATTCTGAGCTTTGTAATGACCTTAAGACAAACAGAGATGTGGAAGAATCTTCAAGAGAAGATTTTGCTGACGCTGAAGGTTTTAGGCTTTTACCCAATTCAATCAAGAGCATTTGATTGTGACAATAAAAATCAGTAAGGAAGAGCATTTGGATAGGCTAGGCTGGGAGGAAAACAATGATAAAGCTAAGGGGGGTGCTCAGAAGACTACAAGACAACACTTGGAGATATATTATTCATCATAAGCGCCAATTCTTTGCCAATCCAAGGGCAAAAAAACCACCGACTACACTTAGAGATTTCTATTATTTTTTTAAAAAACAATGTTGATTAGGAAAATTGTATTACAAATTTGTTGTGCTTTATAAAAAGTACTTTTAATATATTCACAAAATACACATGCAATTACATTTTTTCTTCGGGCATCAATTTTACTTTATGTTTAAAGTTCAACTATATTAACTTTGTTATTACTATTAGCTATTTATTCTATTTTTATTGAATCGATCGGTGAAAACCATTTATGATATTCCTCTTTGACATGAGCAACTTTAAAACAACGTGATACACTACGATCGCTAATCACTATTAAATGGATCTGAAAATTTGTCATTCTCTTTCAACATATTTGCATCTTCATATATTTTTAAATATTTTATTTACTAAGACCATAATATTAATTTAAAATTCATCAAAGAATAAAACATATGAACCCGGCGCGTAACGCCGGAATACCACTAGTAAAAGCAAAACTTTAAAACTGTGTTAGCTAAAAGGCATATACTGATACTCACTTGTTAATGAAATATCACTTCAAATAATCACTTAAAAACACAATCAAAGTAAATAAGTAAAAAAAATAAAAAAAAACACACACCAAAAAAAAAAAATATATATATATATATAAACTATAGCTTATTTAGTCACATACTCACATCTTTTTATTTTGCCTCCATCTGGCTCGATTGAACCAATCTTGGGGGTATAATTCAGAATAGTTTGCCCATACCTCTCAGTTATATTATATCTACTCCCAAATCCAATTCTGTGACTTTACTATCCTCCCCAACCCCAACCCCAACAATGTATATCATTTCTTTGGACTTGTTCTCCTCTTCTGGGTCGTACCATGTCTCACAACACATGACCACTTTCTTCTCTTCATCTAGCAAGAAACTTCCAAAATGCGTAGTCTGATGATCACGACTCAAATCCAATACCAAGACCTTGCTCCAAGACACAACTTTGGTCTCATCAATTTGATCTGTCACCCATATCTCAGTCTTTGATGTAATTCCGCGTTGTATCGACACTGAAAATTTCTCTTCTCTGACAACCGAAACACTCAAGTTTTCATATTCTCGACACTGATAAGGAAGAAGCACACGACGTCCGAGTTTCTCTGTTGAAAAATCAAATTTGTTCAAGAATATACCAAGATGCATTTTTGTTTCATCTATATCAAACCAGTAAGTATTTCCTTTCAATGATAAACTCTGACCAATGTGGGGCACGCCTGGATGGTTGTCATGAATCAGAGACTTCAGAATTAAGATCATGGATTACCACATCACTCATGCCAATAGGATCAAATGTCGTTTTGATGAATCTATATGATATTTTTCGCATTGTATATGGATCACTGAACTAGAAAAGCTTTAAATTTGGTACATACATAATATTTATCTTCTTTAGACATGTGTTAGTAGTAGCTTTGTAAGGAAACATAAAACTGTTTTGTAAAATTAAAACACATCTAAAGATACCACCACTTGTTAATGAAATATCAGCTCAAAAGATCATTCGAAGGACATGACCAACCAAGTTAAATTAAAGAAAAACACACACCAACCAAAAAAAAATGAAAAGAGAGATTGCATGTAGCCTATTTAGTCACCTCCTTTTCTTTTGCCTATATCCTTCCAATCAGTAAAACTCAAACCTCACATTGATGCTAAAAATAAGAAAATCAACAATATTAGAAACCTTCAACGTTGATTTCTATACCTTTGAAGCATTCCCCTATTCAATCTCTCCATCAAAAAACATAGAAACAATCTGATCGTTTGTTTCTGCTTCTTCATCAAATATACGTCACGATGCTTCCTTTCTTCTTCTTCCTCTTATTAACGTTCTCTATCTCTCAAGCTCTCCCTCCTCCTAGAGGTATGATTCTTGATACAATGTCAAAATATTTTTCATGTATTCATCTGAACGTTCGTTATTCCATGTTAAACATCGTTATCAATGCCCTAATACGCCATCTTTCATCTCACATTGAAGGTTTTTACTTAAACTGTGGATCACCTTACACAACGAAACTCAACGAGATAAACTACACATCGGACAGAGGATTCATCAACGTAGGAAACACGACAGCAATAAAACAAAAAGACCTTCTCCCAATCCTCTCGACACTGCGTTACTTCCCAGACAAGTCATCACGAAAACACTGTTATAACTTCCCTGTCGCCAAGAACTCCAAGTACCTTATCCGAACCACTTACTACTACGGCAACTTCGACGGTAAAAACAGCCCGCCGGTGTTCGATCAGATCATCGGAGGCACAAAATGGAGCGTTGTGAATACATCAGAGGATTACTCCAAGGGCCAGAGTTCTTATTACGAGATCGTTGTTGGTGTTCCTGGGAGGACACTAAGTGTTTGTTTAGCTAAGAATGCAAAGACTCTCTCGTCACCTTTTATATCGGCTTTAGATGTGCAATCTCTTGAGGATACAATGTATAACTCAACTGATCTTGGGTTATACAAGCTCAGCCTCATCGCTAGGAACAGCTTTGGAGTAGATGGAGATATGATTAGGTAATAATCATAGTTTGATGATATGACATTTTCAATTTTTTTAAAACCTGACTCGTAATGTTATGTTCACTAGCTATCCAGATGACCAATATAACCGTCTATGGCAACCGTTTTCAGACAAGAAGCATCAGACGGTGACTTCTCAAAGCAGTGTTAACCCATTAGACTTCTGGAACATTCCACCTGCTAAAGCTTTCATGGAAGGCTTCACAGTGACTAAAGGGAAGGCTCTAGAGCTTCAATGGCCGCCGTTTCCTCTTCCAGCCACAAAGTACTATATAGCTCTGTATTTTCAGGATGATAGGAGTCCAAGCCCCTTGAGCTGGAGAGCCTTTGGTGCATCAATCAATGGAGCTACCTTTTCAAGAAAACTCAACGTGAGTACCAATGGGGTTATGGTTTACTCAGGTCAGTGGCCATTGTCAGGTCAGACTACGATCACGTTGACTACTGCTAAAGGTTCACCTATGGGAGCAGTGATCAATGCTGGAGAAGTGTTTCAGGTTATTCCCATAGGTGGAGCCACTAATATAAGCGATGGTAATGTACATGTTCCCCTTCTGCTTTCATGTCTTTTCTGTATTATGTGATGAATTATAAGCTATTGGAAACAATACGTTGTTCTGCAGTTACTGCGTTGGAAGATTTGTTAGAGAGCATCGACGAGCCTCCTGTAGATTGGTCCGGTGATCCATGCCTTCCTCTTCCCAACTCGTGGACTGGTGTAACTTGCTCCAAAGAAAAAATCAACAAAGTGATTTCTCTGTAAGCAAAAAACAACTCAATACTCTAAGACAAGCTTCTGTCAACTACATCAAGAAGAACCACTGATCTATGATTTTGGTTCTCTTGCTAGGAATCTGACAAATCGTGGACTAGCGGGCTCTCTACCACCAAGCATTAGCAACATGACTGCACTTAAAGATCTGTAAGGACTTTTTGCATCCTTAAAAGTTGTTAATGTCTGGGAGTTTCTTTGTGGAAACTGAGTTTCAGCTGCAACTTTCGGGGTTTGCAGATGGTTAGGGAAGAACAAGCTCACAGGACCGATACCAGATTTGAGTCCAATGACGAGATTAGAAACTCTGTATGCCATTCTTGCAACCAGACTTCTATAACTGTTATATTCTAACCTTACCATTTTCTTTTGGTGGATGAGGCAGACATTTAGAGGACAACCAGTTCAATGGATCGATTCCAGAGTCACTTGCACAGCTCCCTAATCTCCGCATACTGTAAACATATTTCGCTCCTCCTCTCTTGTTATAACAGCAAGCCTACACATATGAATCTGAGATCATGCTAAACAATGTTCATTTTAGTTTATATGAGAAACTAAAGGTTTTGTTGACCTGTAACAGACTGCATCATCATGACCAAAACTAGCATCAGTTTATTTTGGTTGATGTTAATAGTGAATCTGCAGGTCCATCAAGAACAACAAGCTTCAAGGTACAATTCCTAGTGCACTCCTCCAGAGAAAGGGCCTAACTATTCAGTAAGAATCATAACCATGTTTAACACTTAAAAAAGAAACAGAAGCATTTGTCATATAAATTTTGATGTCAAACTTTTTGTTTCCTACTTGTTGTAGGGCGTCTCCTGAGAACATGGCAAGCACAAACAACACCGGGCCGAGTTAGGGTTGCTAACACCGATCGGATTCAAGTGCTCATTAGTGATAGATCAGGCATCTGTAAACTACAGAGTCATTTGTCTTGGCCTCTAAAACTGAAGTACACAGATCTCATGGAAGAAGGTTTAAATCAAGGAAGCATCTGGGCCATGACAGTTCTACTTCTAAATAACTGTATTAATTCCTTTTTAGTTCACGGAAACCATTTGCATATATTCTTGAACCACTGTTGACCTGTAGAGTAACTTGAAGTAAGAGATTGTATTACCGCTTTATATTCTCTCTGGGGAAAATTGAAACAACCTAAACACAAAAAAGAGTTCCTAGAGTTTATGGTTGCTCAAGATCTGATACATATATAACAGTAGTTTCCTATTTTGGGTAGTATTGATAAAAAGAAGAAGCCATTATCCGAACAAGAATCAGTAGTCTCTGTCTGTCTATATCTCCAATCAGCTTGTTTGGGCCAAACGTCCCAAAGAAGCAACTTCAACAACGAACTCAAGCGCACATGCACTCGTATTAATAGTTGTGCACTGGTTTGAGCAAACCCAAGGTCAAGATGCTTCGTTATCCAAATCTTCCATCACATCAATGTCCGTTCGAGATGTTATCTTCTGCACATATCCTGCAATCAGTTTAAACTTCTTTTTTTAGTCAAGACTAATTTGCGTAATACACTAGAGACAGAAACCAAATTAAAAAAACTCAGAAATTGGGGCTTTGAATTCCTTTCCAGTCAGGGAAGCAGCTCATAGATACATACTCTAGAATCTCAGAAAGGTAAAAATCAGAAACTGACCTATCCCTTGGCAAGGTATGCATTTGCAGATAACCTCTTTACCCCTTTTCTTGTAATAGCTGACAGATCCAGATCCTTGGCAACTTCTACACTTGCCAGTCCACTCATAAACCACTTCCTTGCAATCCTGAGAAATCGTAGGGTTATGTTATAATCAGGATATCTTCTTAAGCATAACGTTACCACTGCCTATTGCATAGAACCCAGTAAAGAGTCTGATAGTTAAAGTCAAACTCCGTTCTTCATCTAACCAACCCCAGCCCATATCAAGAAAAGCTTGCATCTTTAGTTTACATACTGTTAACACCCATGATTCTACCATACAAAAATCCAAGGAAAATCTAACTCATAGTTAAATGTTCACATTTCAGAAACACTTAAAGAATCTGAGCTTATCTCCTCTTCTTCGTTTAATCCTAACCCCAAATCAAGAAAAGCTTGCATAATAATGCTAACACCCATGCCTTATATCACACAAATCCAAAGAAATCTCTAAACCATTTGTTGAAATTCACACTTCAGAAACATCATCACCCTTCAAGAATCTGAGCTTACAAACTCCACACGAAACAATTCAAATGTTTTTTTTTTTTTTTTTTTTTTTTTTTTTTTTTTTTTTTTTTTTGACTAAAAGCTTTTCAAAAACAATTAAAATGTTACTCTGATTATTACAACACAATTAAATGGTTGAGACTTATCCAAAATCATCAAATCAGTAAACGAAAGTTGGGAAACCTCGACAACAGGATCGCACTGCAACCTCCGGTCAATCTCATCGGGCGACACAGGGGATGTATTGGGATAAGTCATAGGCAACGGAAGCGCGTCGTCGTCGCCTACCAAGTAACTCACTCCGCTTTTCGACCACAGCAGCCTCCTTTTCCTCCACTTACCCGATTCAACGTTCCCTCCGGCCGCGGCGGAGACATCTCGAGACCTCGCCGTGTCAGAGGTTGAATCCGGTTCACGTGGTACTCCGATTCCGTCGCCTAGAGGGATATCGGCGGTGGCGCGGCAACGGAAGGAGCGAGGAGGATGGCGGGGAAGGAAGACGAGAGAAGGTAGAGAGCAGTTTGGGTATAATCGGAACATTGAGAAGAGAAGTTTGCAGGTGCGGCCATGAAAGTGGGTGACGTAAATCAACCTCGACGAATTAAAAATTTATTCCGATTTTATTTTATTTAATATTTTTATCGTAAATTATTTTAAGAAAGGTTTAAGGGCTCAACCGGTTCAACCAACCTTAAACGGTATTTTAGTCAACAACCGGTTTAAGTATTTTGTTTTAAATTACCACGTAATTGACTGCGAGATCATAAACTTAAATGGTTAAACCAACCTAGATTCAAGGGTATTCTAGTCATTGTCCCTTTTTTTTTTGGGTTTCAAAAATATTTGGTTTTTAGGTTTCTTTCTTGCCGCCAAATAGAATCGTTAAAAGTACTCGTCGTCGTAGGTGGCTAGCCTACCTTCGTCGAGAATGGAGGAAGAAGACCAAGTCGTCATCTCGTCTTCCGATTCCGAAGATTCCAGCGACAGTTACGAAGAAGAGTCTCAAGACTCGGAGGGAGAATACGAAAATTCCGACTGCGAAGACCTTGCCGCCGTTTCTCCTCCATCCGACGCCGATCGGAAATTCAAGAACGTAAATGATCTATTGAGGTACGTAATCGAAGTTTCTCGATATCAATTTGAGCTTGAACCTGATTAAGGCTTTGTTCGCATCGCAAGCGTCTATCTGGAGTTTTCGAGGTTGGGATTTAGGGTTCAACAAGAGATTTCGCTGATGATTAAATTTAGTTTTCTGTAACATTTGATGTAGTTGCTCGCGATTCTTCTAGAGTAACGTCTTATGATTCCATCTTCAAGCTGATGATTATGATTGCTCTCTGATTGTTATGGAATTGAATCTTCTGCCCTGTTCACAGGGGAAATCTGGTGGTGCAACGGCAGCCACTCCTTCCTCGGGTGCTTTCAGTCTCTGAAGGAGCTGCAGTTTGTAGGAAGCCTTTCAAGCCTCCGTGTTCTCATGGTTATAATACCACCGGTCAACTTTCTCGTCGCCTTTCGGCTCGGAAACGCTTTGTTCCTTGGGGTTCTTCAAGTCCAGTTGTGGTTGTTCTGCCTACTAAGCTGAATGAATCAACCACTATTGAAAAAGATGAAGAAGAGGAAGTTGTTTCTCTTCCACCTGAAGTTGAACCCTTGGTATTGTGGCAACTTGATGAATCTGATGATGCCATGAGAATTTCGGTGCATCCATTGCTTGTCCGGTTTCTTCGGCCTCATCAAAGGTATATCCAGTTCCTATCTAACAAGTAATATCAAAACTTGCTTATAATCTTTGCTGCGATATTAAAATTTCCAAAGCACTCACATACTACTAGTTGAAACACATCGTCATATGATCTCAGTATTTTCTGATAGTTGACACATCGTAATATGTTCTCAGTATTTTACCATAGTGAACGGCTTGTCTATACAACAAATCAATGAGTGTCACATTATTTATAACTGGCATCACAAAGGATATATACAACTTTACTTACATGGAGATGGCTTTTCTGATGCTGCAGAGAAGGTGTCCAGTTCATGTTTGATTGTGTTTCAGGATTACATGGTTCGGAAAATATAAATGGTTGCATTCTGGCTGACGACATGGGGTAATATATATCTTCTCCCTTATGTGATATTGTGGTCTGGGCACTTATACTTTGCTATGTAATTTTCTTAGCTCCTTCTAAATTTATTTGACAGTTTGGGGAAGACATTGCAGTCCATTACTTTACTATACACACTTCTATGTCAAGGATTTGATGGGACTCCTATGGTTAAAAAGGCCATTATTGTTACACCAACGAGTCTTGTCAGTAACTGGGAAGCTGAAATTAAGAAATGGGTTGGAGACAGGATTCAGCTTATAGCTCTCTGTGAAAGCACCAGAGATGATGTTTTGTCTGGAATAGATAGTTTCACTCGACCACGAAGCGCTTTGCAGGTATAGTTGTGCATATTTTCTCGCAGACTCTGAAAAGTGCACTTATCACTTAATTAATGTTAACAGGTACTTATTATTTCTTACGAGACATTTCGAATGCACTCATCCAAGTTCGGCCAGACTGGATCCTGTGATCTTCTAATATGCGATGAGGCTCATAGGTTGAAAAATGACCAGACACTAACTAACAAGGTTGCATGCAAATACATACTTATTTCGTATCCAAGTTTGTACAATTATACTTCTTATCTCTTGTTTTTCTGATTTCGACTGTCATCATATTTGTATGCAGGCTTTGGCTTCATTGACATGCAAAAGGCGGGTTTTGTTGTCTGGAACTCCCATGCAGGTAATGAAAAATTCACTATTTTCTTCATGTTTTGCGTTCTTCCCTTCTTTCTGATTCTTCAGCATCCGAATATTCCAGAATGACTTGGAAGAGTTTTTCGCCATGGTCAACTTTACAAATCCAGGAAGTTTAGGCGATGCTGCGCATTTTCGCCACTATTTTGAGGTGACATACAATAAACTGTGTTCCTCCCTTTAGTGCTGATTCGATCATTCCGTGTTCTTTCATCTGTAACTATGTCAGGATCAGTATCTCAAGCCGATTATTTGCCTAAAAATGTAGGTTTAGCATATGTTACTTGTTGCACAAAAAAAAAGCTTATGTTACTTTGTAGTGTATACTTTGCCGCTACATTTATTATGTTTCGTTTCCCGTATAGCAGCTTCATAGCCTGTGGATTCCAATAGGTTGAAAGCTTATAAAGATAGTTTTGAGATTAGAGAATCTGCTTACGCAGTTATCTGTGTCATAACTTCATTTCAGTTGACTAAATGTTGTTATCTTTCGTACACTGATGCATCCTTATTTTTGATATATCATACATAAGGCACCTATTATATGTGGAAGAGAACCTACAGCTACTGAGGAAGAGAAAAATTTAGCTGCTGCCCGCTCGACAGAACTGAGTTCAAAAGTGAATCAGGTAATTCCTCGTAGCATTTTGTATGTATCTAATTGTCATTGAGATTTCATTTTCATCTAGATATATTTCTTAAAACGAATGCAGTTTGCTTAGATGATTTTGGTACTATGATCAATAGAGCATCACTATAATTGTTGCTTATATTTTACTGCTTTACCTTGAGAAGAATTTCTTTTGTTTACAGTTTATATTGAGGAGAACTAATGCATTACTCTCCAATCATTTACCACCTAAGGTAACTTTCCTTCTGCATCTGCCACAGGCTTCTGAATAAAGTTTCTTATGATGCTAAAACGTTTCTCTGTCAATAGAATTGGCTTAATTACTTCTTCATATGCTGAATCGTCAGTCAGACTGAGTAATATATGTAGTTTTAGCAGGAACATAATCATCTGATGAGAATATAAATAGAATGAACATCTTTTCTTAGCTACTAGTTATTAGTTTTGCTGCTTTCTTTATTTTGGACTCAGAAATACATCAAAATCTTGATGCTTGCTGGATGTTTTGCAGATAATTGAAGTAGTTTGTTGCAAGATGACTACTCTCCAGTCCACTTTGTACAATCATTTTATAAGCTCAAAAAATGTAAGCATTTGATCACAGTCATTCTTAATACGTTATGTAAAATATACATGTAACTATATACAATGGTTGCCTCTGCATGCAGCTTAAAAGAGCACTTGCTGATAATGCAAAGCAGACAAAAGTTTTGGCTTATATAACAGCTCTCAAGAAGCTCTGCAATCATCCAAAGGTATCCATTTGTAATTAAGTTTCTCCAATATTGCTAGGCATCTTTGTGACATCTTAAGGTGCTATGATCAAGTGATCCATGATCAACGTGATTGACAAATCTATTCGATCTTTCCCAATTTATGCTTAATGATAAACGTACTTTTCTTCTATGTAGCTAATTTACGATACAATAAAAAGCAAAAGTCCTGGTACTATTGGTTTTGAGGATTGCTTAGAGTTTTTCCCTGCAGAAATGTTCTCCGGGAGGTAGGCTTCTTTCTCTAGTTTGAATCATTGCGTGACTGCATGTGTGTCACTGCTTGTGATCTAAATGGAAACATCCATTCAGATCTGGAGCATGGACCGGGGGTGATGGTGCCTGGGTCGAGCTCTCTGGGAAAATGCATGTTCTCTCCAGACTTTTGGCTAACCTACGTCGGAATACTGATGACCGCATAGTCCTTGTATCAAACTATACGCAGGTATGCTACTTTTATTTAATTTGAACGGGACAGTGCGTGTAATTGGGGGTCATAGAGCATTGTGGTGTGCTATTGGATTTTGAACAGAATCAGCTGCTGGTCGTCACTAGCGTGTTACTACTGGCCTACTTGTCATTTTTCAATAATGGATGTTTCAATCTATTTTGAATTAGTCTTCCCATAAGCTACGTGTTATCCCGAGGCTTATGAGCCATTATAACAGGCTAAGCTAATCGGTCTGTTTGTATCCAAAAGGCAACTATTTCTTATAAACATCACAATAACTGAACTCTGTTTGTTGTTTGACTGCATAAAGCCATCATCGTGGTATGTTCCATATAGATAGCAATTTTAAATCCAGTCTGCATACAATAATAATAGCCTGCACCTTTTGCACTAGACATTGGATCTTTTCGCTCAACTCTGTCGCGAAAGAAGATATCCTTATCTGAGGCTGGATGGATCAACATCTATCAGCAAGAGGCAGAAGCTTGTTAACCGGTTGAACGACCCAACAAAGGTACTTGATCTTACATATTTATTTCTCCCTTCGTTACAAACCTGAGTAATCACTAATCACTTGGTTCGGGTTTTGCTTCTGTAGGATGAATTTGCATTTCTCTTAAGCAGCAAGGCAGGTGGCTGTGGATTAAATTTAATTGGTGCTAATCGACTTGTTTTGTTCGATCCCGATTGGAATCCTGCCAATGATAAACAAGTAAGTATCATCTTAACTTTCGTTTACATCTGTTTCAGAACTATGTCGATAAGGGATGATTGATTGTGCTATACATTCATTACTTCGATGTCAAAAAGGCTGCTGCTAGAGTTTGGAGGGATGGGCAAAAGAAAAGAGTGTATGTCTACAGGTTTCTTAGTACTGGAACTATTGAAGAAAAGGTAATGTACCACACCCACAGAACTGACTGACCTCACTTTTTGCTCGCGGGACTAATTGCTAAACGCTCATACTGGTATTTCTCTTGATATATTGGTAGGTTTACCAGCGTCAGATGTCAAAAGAAGGGCTTCAAAAAGTTATTCAGCATGAACAGACGGATAACAGCACTAGACAGGTCTTTGCTGGAATGTTATATTCGTCAACTAGACAGCTTATGCCCAATGCATAAATATTGACCCCAACATCTTTGATTTTCCAGGGAAACTTACTTTCAACAGAGGATTTAAGAGACTTATTTTCCTTCCACGGGGATGTTAGGTATGTGTTTCCCCTGAACTCACGATGTGTTTGCCCTCTCATATATGGCTGTCATGTCCACTTTCTTGGAACTGATTAAGCATCTCAGTATTCATGAACACACATTCTCTACTGTAAAGTAGTCCAATGGTTTAAACTCTGCCTTTTTCATAGGTCTGAAATCCATGGAAAGATGAGCTGCAGCAGGTGCCAAAATGATGCCTCTGGTACAGAAAATACGGAAGAAGGAAATGAGAACAATCTTGATGACAGTGCTTGCCAGACTGATCAAGAAGATATAGGCGGATTTGCAAACGATGCAGGATGCCTTCACTCGTTGAAAATCTCCGAGAGACAGGTCATTTCATGCGATTAGTTACTGCGTCATGCATCAATCAGTCTGTCTAAAGCTTAGAGTTAAAAAACACTGAAACATTACCACCAGAAAACCATATGTAATATAGCAAAACAGGATTCCTATTTTGTTACTGATTCCATTGTCAGCTACAAACTCTACGCATGCGTTTGCTGTCTGATTTCATCTAAAAAGTTTTTTTCCATGAATTGTCTCAGGTGGGCACTCCATTGGAGGAAGATCTAGCAAGCTGGGGTCATCATTTTACCTCAAAGTCTGTTCCAGATACTATACTGCAAGCTTCAGCTGGTGACGAGGTTAGTTGCCTCTCCGAGTTTATTTTTCAGTCTACTCAATCGCTAAGCCAAGCACTGCGGTATAGGAAGTTTAGAGGCTTCTGATAACTTTTCACGGTCTATAAAAACATTGCAGGTTACATTTGTATTCACAAACCAGGTAGATGGGAAGCTCATTCCCATCAAATCAAATCCTAGTCCAAAACCGGAAGTAACCGAATTAAACCGAAACCAAGCTGTAAGTAACCGTGGCTTCAACAAACCGCAACAAAGACCTAGGGAACCGCTCCAACCACTATCTCCCAACGAGACCAACAAAAGAGTGAAGTTGTCTACGTATAAGCGTTTACACTGTACTAGTAACACTGATGGTGCTCAAATGCAAATGCCTTTGCAGAGACCAAATCAAGTGTCTGTAAATCACGATGATGATTTTGTATGAAATTTAAAGCTTTTGAGCCTTAAGAGAGACATGGTTGTGCTATATCGTGGGTAAAATAGAGTTTTTTTTTTTCCTTTTTCCTGTGAGATTCATTGGACTTTGTTTATATCACTCGCATATTTATTAGTTTGGACAGTTTTGTTAATCCGGCCCGTCTGGGATTTGTTCTGATAGGAACGCATATCGAGATAATATATGTTTCATGTTTGTGTTAAGTTTTGGTAACTGCCAATTAGTTAATCCATGAGACCATGATCGAATGATTGAACCAAAGCAAGCCAAAGCTTCGAAAAGTCGCGAGCTATTTAGAATTGGTCCTTGAAATGCCCCGTCTTTGGCAAAGGTTGATAGAATCGGATCGGTTAAATTCATCAGAGATATTGGTCTTTCTTCAGTAGACAAATCTACTCATCTCTTTTTGAAATACAAGTCGATTATTATTTCTTTGCATTATTGTGCTCAGTTTTACATAAAAGGGTGAACGCCGATAAAAAATGGTGACAATAATTGGACTTGTTTGTTTGTCTTTTTGTTTGTGAAGTACTTCTGTCTTAAGAAATAAAAAGTAGTGTGGTAAAAAGCTGTTTTATTTTGTTCAAGTGAATAACACAAGAAAGGCTTAAGTAAGAGGAAGAAGACAGAAGGTGTAGAGTAAACCGGAGACAAGAAGACGGCCAAAATAAACTTTAGATACAGCTTACTTATCCACCACAAAAGTCCTACAATGCTATCTCTATGTCTAGATTCCCTTACCATGCTTTGCGCCATTTTTAATAATCAAAACCTCTACTTTTGATATAAAAACAATATACTTAATGCAATTTGGTAAATTCAGACTATTTAAGAAAATGCAAAATATGATAATGTATCTAGGTTTGATTGTCGATAATGTCTAGTTACTGTTAGTAGTCAATGAGATGGGAGTTAAACACATTATCACTTGAAAAAACTCGATCCGAAAAACTTGCTAGATACGAAATTGCACTCAAGGGAACATGGCATTTATACTTTTGGTAAATGAATGGTTTGCACATAAATAGTTACGTAAGCCGAACGAGCTTGGTTTGGTCTAAAGCGCCACGCGTTAAAACCCTAGTTGAAGAAACGTGGGGAAATTCCATTAGGACTGGAACTGAAGCACGTGAGGGTCACAATAGGACAATGTTACCACAGTTTTAGTCAAACCCTAAAGTCTGAATCCAAAAATATAGATTTTACCTCTTTTTTAAAAAGATATTGTTTTCTGTTTTTGGGGCTTTTGATCAGTCGAACATTTACAGCTCAGACTCACATGGCTCATTTGGTGCTACAGTATGCTACAGTACTCTGTCTCCTTGATTGATTCATCTGTTTGTCTGTAACTAAGTATTATTGAGTAATTATTTATTAGGGAAAATTGGATAAATAGAACACTTTGAACTTGGATTTGTCACATTAGGATTTCTAGAAGATATTTTAGGAAAATAGGATTTTAGATCTTGTAAAATACCAAAGTACTCTTAATTTACCAATTATGTAGAATTTAAATTATAAATTATAATAATTTTCGTAATAGATTTTAATGTTAAAATTAAAATCTATAAAAATTAAAAAATAAAAAAAAACACTAAATGAGAAAAAGGGAGACGCTGGATGCCGCAAACCTAATTCCCCTTTCTCCTTGTCTTCTCCGTCTTAGAGTCGTCGCTCTCCCACGGCGATTTAGGGTTCAACGGTGAGAAGCTCTGTTCTTCGTCGGTGTTTCATCAGCCCGTGGTCTCTACTCTCGTCTCCGTCACCATCCTTTTCGATCTCACTGAAGACACAACGGCTGCGAATCGTTCTTCCTCTTCGTCGGGTCAAATCGATTTTTGAAGTGTTCTTCCATCAATTTCGCTTCTCAATCTCACAATTCTTCACATAAGGTATTGGATTACATCTATAGATTCTCATATTAAACGAAATCGAAGTGTTCTTCCATTAAAGCT
>NC_027752.1:35463077-35463600 GCF_000695525.1 Brassica oleracea var. oleracea
CCATCTCAGGACAAAAAAGAAGAAGACTGGTGGACTCCAATGACTTCAGTCAGAGGTTCAGTGGATAATTCAGTAAAGAAAGAAAAGACAGAGATGAATACAGCTCCACCGCCGTCACAGTGGGAGAAATGGTGCAAAGGAAAAGGTCATGGACTTCAGCTTAGCGATTCACCATTGCCAGAAGAAGCTTCTCCGCAGGCGTCACTTTATTATATCTCCGAAGAGTCATGGAAAGGATTCACGGAATGGGCATTAAAGCCTATACCTTTAACAATAGGTCCTACATGCTTTAATTTGCCTGTAGCTACAAGAGTAGTAAGTGCTGGAAAATGGCTTGGAAACGAGGTAATGAATCTTGTACTAACCTTTAGTGAATTTATCTTCCTAATACTTCTTATATGCAATATTACTTAACTTTCATTGTAAATTTTTAGGAGATAGATGCGGTTATGTTTATATGGCGTGTGAACACTACATTGAATCTTTGGGCCCCTCGCCGTGTTGCTTTCATGAGTGCTATGTT
>NC_027752.1:35465775-35466710 GCF_000695525.1 Brassica oleracea var. oleracea
TATATGCCCGTGAAGCCTTTTCCACCAACGCAGTCAATCCTTTTGTCTTGAAAAATGAGACCACATTGGTCAATAAGTGATGAATGCAAATTCCATGTGCTGATCGAGGGTAGACAGTCCCAATAGCTTTAGAAATAGACGCATTTCTATCTGAGACAAAAGCTAGATCTTGACAATCAGCAATAACCACTTTCAACTGTCTGAAGAACCACCCCCATGAATCGTCATTCTCTGAATCAACAACCCCAAATGCAATCGGATACAAATTAGAGTTACCATCTACAGCAGTAGCAACAAGAAGTGTCCCTTTGTATTTATTTTTCAGAAAAGTTCCGTCAACGACAATCACCCTTCGCATTGCATTGTAGAATCCTCTAACTGATTGCCCAAATGACATAAATAGATACATGAATCTTCCCTTCTCATTAGTTTCGTAGTGAGTATGCGTACCAGGATTTGCTTCTTTAATCATATGCAAATATGCTGGTATTTTAGAGTAACTGCGATCTGGTATACCTCTAGCAGCTGCAATAGCAAACTCACGAGCTTCCCAAGCGTGCCAATAAGTAATCTCACAACTATGCTCCATTCTCATAAATTGAATGATGTCATTCGGTTTTAGGCCATCGTTTGCATCATCAAATCGATGTTGTATCAGAGTCCCAATTGTTCTTGCAGATGCTGTTTTTCCGAATTTCCTTTTCTTTGAAGGAGCACATGAATGTCTTCCATCACATTGGTTGATCATGAAATATGTAGACCCATCTATTCCTTCTGCACGCACAGTCCAGTTGCACAATGCATCCTTACATCGAATATACCATTTTCTCGTGGATTTGATAACAGTGTAATCAAAATTATTCTTCATCGCCAAAATTTCCACTGTTGCCTTCAGAACCCCTTTACTTGTGAAAATTTGATCCTTCTTCACGAAG
>NC_027752.1:35466886-35525695 GCF_000695525.1 Brassica oleracea var. oleracea
TCCTCAACATTACTTGAATCACAAGGCTCCTTATTCAAATCGATATTAACTCGTTCCTTTTGATTTACACCAGAAACAGAGAACATCACACACAAGGTAGTAGACGATTCCCTCTTTGCATAGCCCACAAAATTAGATGCTTGCCGATCATTGGTGATAATAATTGGAGGATTCCCTTTTTGATTCAACAACGAATAACTGAACTCGGCATTAATGGCATTATGGTCCACCCCATAATCCTCACACACCGTTATCTTGAGCTGCTTCAACGTAGTAGTAGTTGCTAATGTTACCATTCGACCACGCCTTTCTTTGTCTACCACGAAACTCCAGTCATCACCGCGACTACACATCCATTCACCCGATTTGACATAGATTAGAACCATGTTGTATTGATAGAGAAAAGAGAGATGATTATGTCGATGAAGAAGAGAGAAACACAAAGAACGACGACAAAAGATCGTGGGAGAAGGAGAAAAACATGGGAGAAAATATTCTTGAAGATATTTAGGGAAGATTTAGTTTAGATTTAGGAAACCTCTTTAACCGATTATGGAAATTTCCATATTTTTCGGATTTCCTGTAGAATGTATAACCTATGTAAGTCAGAACACAGTAGAGTAGATGTGAAACATATTCTTCCCTAGGCGCCACATAAGGTAAAAGACAGACCATATCATGGCTCCAAATATAGATAGGGTATATCAACGCATTGTGGCTATATGTCGTTATCAAGCTAAAGGTATAAGAAAGACATCTTTCTTGATTATAACGTAACGTAACCTAGCCTTGGTTAGAATATATAAGAAAAGATAGATTACGTTGTATACCAAAGATATATCTATGTATAAACATTAGTAGCCGATTTCTAGACTAAGTAGATGACCAGAATGAGTATTGTAATTATAGCTAGAATATGAAATAAAATATGATTCATTTAAAAAAAAACAATTTAAACATATATATTGTCATAATTATGTTTCCAATAGTTTTGATATTTTTTAACATTTTTAAAATTCAGTTTACTATTTTTTCCATAAAAAAAAGGATAAAATATGTCCAGAATTGCCCAAAATATCAGAAATCCTATTGTGACAAATAAAAATTCAAAGTGTCCCATTTTTCCAATTTTTCCTATTTATTAACACTGAACCGGACGATTTATCGGGTCGTTGGATCACAGGATCTGGTCGACCGCGGATGAACCGCATATTAATAAATAAATTAATTTTATTATATAATAATATGTTAGCTATGAAAAAAAATATAGAAACTAAAGTTTAATATTTTCTAAATGTTTTTTAAAACATAAACTAATAGTTTGGATATATATATATTTTATGTTTAAAAGCATTTAGAAAATACTTAACTTTAGTTTATATATTTTTATTTTTATTTGACATCCAAAATATCAAAAAATAGTTTAGACTATTTCAAATTTTCTGTAACAAGGTGAGAGTTATGACATCTAAAAAAACAAGACATAAAATTCATAAATATTTAAATGTCTAATGTGAATAATAAATTAAACTTCAAATCCAAAATAAACCAAAAATAAAAGATCATTGTAATAAATAGTAAATAACGGAAATAAACTAACACCAAATCACTTCAACTAATTTTTGTTATCTCTACCATCGTTCATTTCATTTTCTTCAGGTGGCATAGTAAAATCTTAATCAAAATCTAAAAATCACAAATATAAAACTGAAAATAAAAAACCTAACTTTTTTTTTTCAGCACATAACTTCTTAATTGGAAACTTAGAATATAAAACATAATTTAAAAAAAAAAGTTATTTATTGGTTCAACCGGTGGTTCAACCAGTATCGGGTTCCGGGTTTTAATGGATTTTCGTAGGTTTTACGTGTTTTTAAATATTGAGTTTTTTACAAAATTCAAACCGGATATTTTTTGGATCACTGGATTTACTGATTCAACTGTGGATCCGAGTCGGGTTTCAAAACACTCGTAGCTGCAGATAGTTAAAGCGAAACTTATCTTATGGATAAGGAAATGCAAACATTTCTTTATATAAAACAAGCAAATGGCTTAATACTTGCGGATTAGCGATTTATAAAATACTAATGGTATTTCTAAGATAATAATTATGAGAAACCGATGCGGACAAGATGGACGTTTGTCGGTTAATAAGTGCCATTCATTTAGATCGAACAAAGCGTAAGAGACAACACAAATTCATGCAAATTAAATTACTAAACTGATATATGCAATGCATCTATAGATCTATATCTATATAAAATTGAAGGAAGAATTCTCGGCAAAAAAAAAATTGTTGAACTTTTTTGGTTGCCATCTTAGATTTCACAATTTAATCTACATTGAATTCAGATCTATTTTTAGAATAAAACTTTTGATGATACCCATGTCATGAGTTATTATAATGATTTTTTTTTCTTCTTATCTGAGTTTTTTGCTTCACAAATATAATATATTTTCTGATATCGGATAAATAGTTAGTGTTGTAGTTCCAATTTGAATGATACATTAGTATTATTAACAAAAGAGGATAAAATAGTCGAAATGAAGAATATATATCACAAAATTTTAAAATATATAACTGGATTTATATTGAAAAATATATAACAATTTATATTGATGTATTAATATAACCTTTTCTTACAAAATAGATATGTTTGGCTAAAGAACTACTACCACCATATTTGGATTAAAGAAAATGTAGATACTTGATTCAACTTTATAACAAGTTTAGTGTGCTGAAGTCTGCAGACCATTATTGATAGTTACGTAAACAACAACATCGTTTTTAGTTTCAAATTTTTAAATAAATGTAAAAACATATAGTCGATGAAAAATATAGTACTACTGAATTTTGGTAGGTCATTTTGTTTTTGTTTTTAAAATGAATATAAACAAAATTGGAGTGTTAGGGCACCCCTATCAAATGTTTTTTTCATGGGAGTCTCACACTCAAAATATTATTAAGAAATAAAAATTTAAAAAGAGGGTATAGAAAAATGAGAATAACTTTCAACATAATTTGAGAACCCCATTCAGCAGTGGGTCATTTCATAAAATGAGTCTTTAACCATTATTGTAATAGTATTTTCATTTAATTAAATTTTGTATTAATTTTTAATGTGGTTTATAATTTAAAGAAGGACACATGGTACAATAATCTCTCATGAATTGTTGAGAGTACCTTCCCAAAGGAAAGATTCTCATCTTTTCTACCTTTTCTCTCTTCTTTTGCATTATTTAATTATTTTGTTTTTACTCAGAAACCAAAAGAAGAAATCCTGACTGCTCATGCTCTGCTAATTAGTATCCTTTTCATATTGGTATCGTTATCCTTAAACATTAAAATTAATTTCATTAATAAAGTTTTAAAATATTGATATATTAATATATTTTTTTCAGTTTCTCGATAATTATGTTATTACAACTATGAAAAATATTACATAGACAATTCTATACGGCCGACAATTTTACCACTTAATGAGAATACATGTCTGACGTCGCCATTCAATAGTATGCCTTTTTTACTAACCATTTTCTCCATAATCTTGCATAATTTATATTTTTTTTGGTTTAAATCTCAGACTTCATGATGTAAAAACATTAATCTATATTATTAAAACTGAAGTATATATTTGAAGTGTTTGAAAACATGAATAACAATATAAATGAGAATTGTTTGAAAACATGGATAGCAGTGTAAAAAAGAAGTATATTGTCATTTTAGTAATTTCATTAATATAAATACATTAATTGTCTTTTCATATTTCACTCAGTTTAACAGTCATTAATTATATTACCTTAACAATACATCACATCATTAATTATATTGCCATAATAATAATAGTGTATATTTTTATTTATTAGTTTTAACATTAATTTTGTGCCAATTATAAAATCAAAATAAAAAATAACTCGGTTTTGCATATGGTTAATTGTTCGGTTTAGATTGTTTAACTATTTTTTTAGTTTCAATCGGTGGAGAATTACGTAGACAAAAACATAATTCAAAGACATCTTTTTGTGAATAAAATAAATACTTAATCATGTATTACATTTATTATCACTTAATTTCTCACTCCATTTATATAATTATTTTACTAAATACAAAATTTTTTCTATTTCACTTAATTTAGCCAAACACATAGAAAAATTTCTTTTAATTAGTTTATAAAATCAGTTAGGCATGAACATTGACTATCCATTTAGGTACGGATTATTCTTTTTAGGTATTGTTTCCAAATTAGGCATCACTTAAATATTATATATTTATGTGTGAGTTTTGAGTTGGGTCTTTCTGTGTGTGGATAAGTTTGGTTTTAATGTATATGAACTTAAAAGTATCTAAATAACAAATGTATCATAAACGGTTCAGATATTTGTACCAAAAAATAACCATATTATATGATTTTCAGTCCACATCTTTTGAATACAATTAGTTATATTACGGCACTAATTATGAAAAAGAAAATCAAATATATAAAAATGTAAGAATTAACGTACGCGTGGATGCGCAGATCAATTTTCTAGTGAACTCTTAATTAAATCAGTGGGCTGTGGAGATTCCACTTGATATATTAATGTTAAGAAGTTGATTTTGAAAAATTCTCCACTAATAATGCTCTTGTTATCGATACCTTATTTACCCCATAAATTTATACCATATTTACGGCGCATTAATGCTTCAATTAATATATATGTCCATAAAGTAAGTGTATTGATGTCGTAGTTCATTGACTATTTGTTATCCACAATAAAGAGTCAAAATTACAAAATTAAATCTTTAGTTCATTGAATCCGTATAACCCACTACTGTATAAAAAACTAGGTTTAAAAGTTTAATATTAGGTTAAAAAAATAAAGGAGAAATCCACATGGATGCCCACCACGTCTCATATCTATAAAATGCAAAACATGTGGATGCATGAAGATCCCCATAGACTGCACACTAAAAGAAACACATACTTACCAGAAGTCAGAGAGAGATGGCTAATACTGCAGAACAAGACGCAATGTATCCATCCTTTGTAGACGCAAGAATTTCATTCTCCAATGATTTTGCAGACAGTGATCATCTGACGCTTCATCAGACAATTTCATCAAGAAAGGATCAGATGAAGTACAAGGAAGCTCCTGTTTCGTCTGATTTCAAATTCAATGTCGAAAACTACGGTTTTATATCTGCGGCTGATGAGATCTTCTTTGGTGGAGTTTTGTTGCCATTGGAGAAGACTCGTCAGCGAAAAGTGACCACACTTAGAGAAGAGCTAAGCGTTCAAGATTCTGACCGTACGAACTCAAAGGGATCTCGTAATTGGTGGAAACTAGGTCTAAGTAATCCCAAGAAAATTCACTCCAAGAACAACAACAACAACTTCCACCTTCCCCACAAATCTCAGGTTACATAATTAGTCCAAGTCTCCATGTTGTATATATCTAAATGGTAATAATGTTCTATATTTACAAATATTGTATGCATAATCTTCTTTATGTATGTTCATTATGCAGAATTGTCTTGCGAGTATATTGGAATCTGATGACTGAACGATGGGCTCCTAAAACATTTAGCTAATTACGACGAACTAGACTTCTAATGCTAATGACAAAATAATTTATTTCCGATTTTTTATTGTTCTTGTTTTTCTTTGAGTTCTCGACTTATCTCTTATTATAATGTAGTTTCCCCGTTATTCTGACCTGTGATCGTGACTTCATTATAAATAAGCAATTCGTATGCAATTGGTTTAGTATTTTATACTATCTTCTCTAACATTCACCATTTAACCGGACTATCAACTATCCCGATCGATTTCTGTCAGAAGTTACATAGTTGATGTATTAATCAGCAAGTCTTAGAAAGTAGGGGTATGCACAAATCAAATTTCCAAATTTTTAGAGATATTTGTGATATGATCCGTTTTGTCTGAATAATCAACTATTCAATTTGATACATCAGTTTTGATCCGAATAATCAATAATCTATGCAACTCTGTTCATTTTATCTTCTAAGAAGAATCCAAATAGTAATTACCAGCGTGAAAATAATACTAACTCCAACAACATAGATGCTACTTACAAAACAAGTCTACAAGGTCCTTTCATAAGAGAAAAAAACATTGTCACTAAATTACTAATCTAAAGTGTTGTTATATAATAATCTCTCTGTTTCATTACAAGTGTCGTTTTAGGTTTCGGCACACGGATTAAAGAAACAATTAATTTTGTACATTTCCTATAAAAAAAACACTATTACCTATACAGCTAACCATATTTCAACCAATAGAAAAATAAATTTTGCATAAAATTAATAAATTTTGTATTGAAAATCAAAAATGACACTGATTTTGTAACGAAAAAAATTCTCAAAAATGACACTTAATATGAAACGGAAGGAGTAATTGTTTTTAATATGAAACGGAGGGAGTAATTGTTTTGTTACAAAATAAGTATTGTTTTAGAATTTGAATGCAAATTATGTGACTATTTTTTTTCTCTACATAAATTAAGGAAAATAAAATGAACAGAATTTTTATATTAAATAAGAGTGAAACTGAACATTTAATTTATTTTTAAGTTGGTGTAAAAAAAACTAGAAGGTCATATGGTGCGAAACGAAATAAGTACTGAATTCCGTGAATTCTGTTTAGGGGACCATGTTTGACCACGTTTCCAAATTCCAACACAATCATCTTAGACGACTGATTCAAGAGTACAACTTTTAAACATACACGCATTACAACTGTACAAACCCCAAAGTCCACGTGTATGGACAAGAACAAAAGTTTAAACACGTGTTGAGAAAAAGACATGCAATCTCGAAAAGCTAGCTCCGGTGACTTCAGCCATTTTCGCCGGCGAGATTACCCAGCCAATACAGTGCTTCAATCTTCTTTTCCCAACTTTATTCACCATTAACTGTACTCATGTTTATCTCTTCCGCCATTAGCCATGTTCTTGAGACAAAGATCCTTGCGAACACCGATTGTAAATTCTGGGAAGACTTGAACAACTTTGAGCAGACCCTATATTGGACCATCTCCATAAAAGATGCCAATTTTACTGAATCTCTCTGTAGCTGATCAAGATAAATCCAAAAACTCAATCTTTCTTTACGTTTGAGAAACTTTCTCCAAGAACATATAGAGAGGAGAAAGAATTATACTCATAGAAAAGGAGATCGAGGGTGATCGGAAAAGAGGAGAGCTCCAACTCAGTCGCATGGGATAGAGATTTGGTGACGGAAGGGGCGAAATCCGCTAATCGGAATTCAAAGATCCACTAACTGGAAAACCTAGATCCACTAATCGGAAGACAGACTATCGATCTGACGATCGAACATAGTTTACAGACAAAAAACAAAAAGATTTAGTGACCGGCAACAAGAGAGCCACCGGCCACTGGAAACGAAACTTTGTTTTTGTAACTCTTAGAGAGAGGTCGGAGAAATTATCAAGAGAGAGAAGTGTTTTTGTCGATGTTATCTTATTTAATTAATTAATTTAAATCTTGAAAACAGAAAATTACGAAAAAGAATCTGTCAGAAAATAAATTTCTTTTGGACAATAATATACATAGAAAACACTACACTTTCACTCATTTGGCAAACCTTGTGGGGAGGGGTATGTATATATATATATTTACAATGGTGCAAGATCGAAATTTGTTTATGTACAGAGACAAACTGAATGATTCTATAACTTTTTACCAAAATTATCCCATCTCTATGATTTTTCGAGGGGAAAAAGAATGGTTCTGCACTTCACTCTATCCAAAACCTATACACCTGCAAGAAAATGAAACATTGCTGAAATTAGGGAACCAAGAAAAAATCCATACAATTAGCAAACTGTTTATTTTCGAGGTCTATAAGAATTGAGAACACCTAAACCGGTTTAGTGTACTTACATGCTATATGTAGAAGACAGGGACCTGACACTAACATGGATAATAATCTGTAGCAACATATTAGAAACACGAGCAGTAAATGGTTAAAAGCCTGGTTTCGTTTCTCAATCCGCTAGATGAATATTACCGCAACTGCAATAACAATCTAAGAATGGCCTAAAATTTACCGTGGCTTTATCTATGTTGGTCTTGTTTCCTTTGCTTATCTGGTCCTAAGTACTTCTCCATGGATTCCTTTTTATGTTCAGGATCAAGACTGAAAAATCCCCAAAGACTCTTTAGTACTCTGCAAAATAACATTACAAAAAGAGTTGAATATAAACTGACCTATTTCTGATGCCAACAAGAGCGCTATGTACCGCCCTAACACAAGCTGAAGCAGGTGCTATAGCAGCTGTTGGAACTCCCTGAACAACTGTTACAAATGTTGATCCAGCTCCGTCTCCACGTTGATACTTTTTTAAAGGCGTGCGGACTAATGCAGAAGCCGTCTTTCCTATTCCATCACCGATGTTCTCGCATGCCTATAAATGTAAACATCTGATTCAGAAGCGGACGAGGGATCATTTGAGCAGAAACTCAAGACATGTACTAATCCTTTACACTCACCTGACGCATGCCTTGCTTAGCGTTTCTCGGCTGATTATGTCTAACATTCGTCTTCATTTTGCCCTGGGGCTGTGGCGATGATGGTGCACTTGCTAATATATATTCTGCTCTCAACAAAATATCATGAGCCCCGGCTGCCAAGTGAACACCAAGTCCAACGGCTTCCAGTGAGATGCTTCTCAGAAACGCAATAGTACCTGAAAATTGATAATTTCAGATCAGTCACACGTACCATCATAGTAAACACACAAACTCTAAATTCCTGGATGAACCAAACACATAAGTTTGAAGTTATTTTTAGGGATAGTACTAATATTATTAACCCTGTTCTAGTGGAGTGAGATTGACACCATAGACCATTTATGACCAGCTCCACTTTTGCAAGTGGTTTTTTAACAGTTATAACCATATATGATAACATAAAGAGCACCATAGATAGGTTACATTCAGCTAACAAAAAAGAATAAGGAAAACAAGGAAAAATAATAGTGAAAATTGAACATTGAGCCCTTTAACTTCACGCCTTACCTCTTTGGACTCCCTTTACTAGCCTTCGATCTTTTCTGTAACTTTGAACAGGTGAAGAGACTAGCTTCGTAGCAGCAGCATAAAGAGCAGAAAGTGATCTTACTGTTGGGATACCCTTCAACAGTTGATGAATCTAAAAATACAATTACAGAACATTGAAAAGCTTGCGAGTCTGAACCGATAAAAAGGATGATTATTAATGCTATGAGAAACGAACCTGATTCTGAGATATATCTTCCAACCACTCTCCCACTACAGTCTCGCATACATTACCCCAGCCGTAGATTCCAGCAGCATGCACATGTTTGAGCTTTAGTTCAATACCCTACATATGTTCCTCTATGAGTAAACGAAGCTGAAAAAAAAAGTTTGAATACACAAGCTCAAAATTTGTGTTCCTTACCTTCCAGGGAACAAGGTTCACTAGCTCTGCATATTTCCCTCCAGTTAGTGCTGCTAGATCAACATGATGTGGACTGTAGTCAACTCGAACAGTAACAGGCCATATGTCGAATTTCTGCAAGTAAATTTCCCTAGTCAGATCATTTTAACAAAATCAACCTCATAGAAACATATTTCCTCAGAAAATGAAAACACAAATATATCTTTACTTTAGCTGAGAGACAAAAAAAAAAAAAGTTTATTTTTGGAGACATTAACATGATTAGTATCGAGCATGAAAACACACCCTATCCCTATACATATTTTATACACGTCCTAGGAAGATAATGCGTGAATATTTCTCCTCTACCATCATATTGGCTTACAGGAAGAAAGAAACTTTATTAACCTGAAAATATGGAAGAAGCGCTTCTTCTATGATATTATGTCCGTTAACAGAAACCGACAACGCTGAACCACCTGAGTCTCCGACGGAAACAACAGGCTTTTCTAGGTTGTTAGCTCCAAAAAAGCTGATGAGAAAATCCAGTTGACTTTGATGAAGATGCAACAGTATAGGGAGTAAAGCAACACGTAACCTGTGAGGAAGCAGTTAATGAGTTAAACGAAATAAAGGGTTCATATACCATAAATAGAAAGTCCATATAAGTTGTAATGTAACACCAAAATCTATTTAAGGGAAAAAGATTTAAGTAGCAGAAATAACGTAGTTCAAGTTTACTAAGATCCTTATTCTTAGACATAAAAAGGTAAGTATAACACAGTAGAATAATAAAAAAAAAGCATACCGGTTTTCCTCAAGTGGCGTGTCAGGGTCAGGTCTGACAGCTTTTAATTCAACCTTGATTGCATTTGCAGACGAATCTCTTGGGTGATCTTTTGAGTTGTAATATCCAAGCACCTACGAACAAGTTCAATTATCTACTCAGTTACTTTTAGTATAACCAATCTTATGACATTTAAAGGTGAAAAAATATCAATTACCGTTCTCCATGGTGCATCTTTGCTTCTATCATAAAGATAAAATTCTTGGACCATGAGGCATAGCTTAGAGGTGCATGTTCCACCAATTGGGAAGATCTCATATAGGCACTGCACCCCAGATAGTTCCAGCTCAAGGCAAGAACTTGTATCCCGGCCCACTATACTTTTATGAACTTCACTTTTCTTTCCAGAATCATGCCAATCAGAGCCAGAGTAAATCCTCCATTTGATGTCGATGTTTTTCAGAATTACACGTCCATTAGCTGTTACTGTAGAATGAGACGTCAGGCCAAAAGATGAAAAATCTCCATCCAGCATATGTTCCTCATGATCTTCCTCAGTTGCTTCTGACACATGGTCTTCTAAAATTCTTATGGAAGTGTCATCATACCACCCAGAGTTTCCTCTACTCAAATCAGTCTCAAGAAACACTTGTCTCCCAGATGAATCCCCTTCTTGAGGTACCTCTGACAAGGGATGGAACTCGGAAAAACAATAGTCTTCAATAATTTCAGGTAGGCCATCTCTTTCAAGGAATATTTGGCTGCTTTCTGGTTTCAATCTGGACGATGACTCACCAATGAACTGATTAGAAGGTGGTTCCTCAGGAGTAGCAGGTACCCAGTTAGGTGCATGCCCATAAGGGGACATATAGTTATTCTGAGATTCGAAAGAGTCGGACTGACTACTAGGATTGACATCAAATTGGAAAGCATCTTCATTTATTTCGCCCATCAAACCAATGATTCCTGTTTCAGTTTCGGAGCCAAATCTTAGGTTTTTAATTTCTCCACTTGAACCAGAGCTACTGAGTGTATCGCTGATGTCAAAACCATTCCTAGCATTCGCTTGCTGAATGTTGTCCCATCGAGTCTGCAAGTGCACAGCTGATTCCTCCAAATCAGGAGCAAACAACTGTTGGAGCTGCGTGGCCAAGCGAATCAAACCAGAGGTTGTGTCACTGCAAGTTTCAATTAACAAGTGAGATTTTGAACACTCTAACTCCCAGAGAAGGCCACTTTCAGAGTTTGTCCTTAGAGTTGCTTCAATTAAAGCTTCAGTAGCAACTTTAACATAGCCAGTCTTATGAAGATTAGCTGAACTGTACGTTCCATCAAGTCTTCTAAGGTCTAAATCCAAGGACAGGAGAAGCCCAAGATCTTGAATCCTGATTCTGTAGTCATTTCTTATGGAATCAACCAGACTTGTCTTTGAAAGGCTAAAAGAAGATGCCGCTACCAGACAGGCCACCCACGGATCACTTGATTGATGTAAATGATCTGTATTCTCGTGGTGGGGCTCATAGCTTATACCAACATCAACCAAATTAAGAGTAAACGAGGAGCTACTAGATGAGCTGGAGTTTCTCTCTTCAGAATTTGTCTCAACTTGAGAAGTGAAAAAAGAAGAAGCCACATCTATCCAATCCAGGCGTCCCCCTACGGCAGAAATCGTACAGCCCCTGACAGATATTGCTAAATAATCGTAACAGGCCCCAGGCTCATGTAAGTTCAGAATATCTAAGCCAGCCAACCTTGACGATAATGCATTTGAACCTCCTCCATTACCGCGCTTGATGGCAGAGTTGCTACACGAGATTAATTGCAGCTCTTGATCATGTAGACCGGTGACAGAGCCCCATAGGGTGCCTTCCCCATGGGCTAACCAAAATAAATCAGCACCAGAGATACTGCCAAGATTTGAGACAGACATAAGATTTAATTTTTGAACGTTCAGGTTTAACTGAATCCATGATCCTGGAAGCTCAATCTGAAGTTGATTTTTAATGTCCATTCGAGGTTCTGGCCTAACGAAGATGTCAACAGAATCACATTCCACAACCAGACACGCTTGACACACAACAGATTCCTCTATTTTCTTAAAGGCACGTTCCTCTTGTTTCTCACTTGTATTGGCTACCATACGTGATAGCCAATTTTTTGCCTGATCTATGAGATTACATAACTTGCTGTATTGCCAACTATCTAACCGGATGGTAAGTGGAAGCAAATGAACGCAGAGGCAGAATGAAGAAGCCAAAAATATCTCTTTCCTGGTTTGAGAGTAGATGTCTTCTTGATCTTTGGCAGTAGCAACAGCAGCAAACTCAAGGCCGTTCTTCCTAGATTTATCTGTTTGAATAGATTCTTCCTGCGTAGCCAGCATCTTAGCTCTCTCCACTAACCAAGGGCTAATGATAGTTTCATCTTGCCAAAACATACCAATAGTTGAAAGTTGGTGACTAGTTCTATTGTTGGTAAGTAAAATACTATATGCAGAGAATTCACCCCCTGATTCAGAATCTTTATGGTCAGAAGTGACCATATAAATGCTAACATCTCCAACACTGAAGCATATGGAGCGAGCAGCCGATGTAAAGTACTTCTCCCCTGGACTTCCTTCCTTACGCCTTTCCTTGTCAGAAGGTAGAGAGGAAGATAAGTCGACTACAATAAAATGTTCGCCAAGCGAGCTACACAACCCTTCTGAAATGGGGAAGCACAAAATCGCTCGAGCATTCCCGATTGACACGCTACCTCGCAATCTTTCTGATTTAGAAGAGGATGCAACCTGATTCCTTTCATGACTAGTTACGGGGATAGATTCTGACACATCGTTGAAGAGATTTACCAACATTTCTACTGAATGAAGGTTCAACCAGAGTGTGGTAGGTGGCAAACTCAGCGAGAATGAGTTTGATCCTCTAAGGTTGGCTTTGGATGATTGGAAATTGACAGTAAACTGAAATCCACTCCCCCCTGCAGCTATAACTAACAATGTCTTGACTGCAGAACCCTTGTTACGAAAGAGGAAGCCATCAGAAACTATCTCGCTTAATTTTTCGGAAGCAGCATTCATATCAGCCCAGGCAGAGGGAGGAAGTGTACTCTGAACTTTGGCTTGTAAATCCTTAATCAAACCACTCTGATATTCAGAATTAGCGGTGTCAACAACATTTCCAGCTTGATAATAATCAGCGATCTCCACGCTGTTCACTTCTGCTTCTAACCTCATATTCTGAGGGGATACCTGTTGAATTATTGAATGTTTTTGAGGTAACTTGCACAGATACTAATGAGGGGAGGAAACACAGTTCATCAAAGTAATTACCTGAAAAGACACAGAAATATCTCTGAGTTCTGCGCCTAAGTAGTGAATCCCCGTGGAAACATCCTTCCAAACGTTTTCATCTTGGAAAAACAGTACCACCGAAACTCCAGCAAAGGATACCTTACAACTAGTTTCAACGTGCTTCTGTTCTGCATATTGATGAGAATAGTTGCACATGAAGAAGAACTGATTAGTAGAGTACAAAGCATATGAACAGGAAACGATGCAGGCCTATGTAAATAAAAGCTACAATGTAAATAAAAGCTACAGATATTGCAGAGAGTTTATTACATGCATATGTAAATCAAAGCTTGATGGCATGGAAAGAATAAACAGAAAAAGAAACTAATATTATAATATGATTACCAAAAAACCGTTTCAGAAAGATCACATTTAAACATAATTCAGGAAAAGAATATTACCAGAAGGAAGAAGTAAAGACCCAGAAGCAAGGCTAGATGCCGCATTGATAGCTGTGAAAACAGAGGATGTCCAATTCCACATTCCTTGGCTTCCAAAAGCTGATTGGTAACTCCTCATTGCATCAAAACATTCAAAGAACTGGTCCACACTGTAGGGAACAAGAAGATATAACACGGTTAAGAGAGCTCATTTAAAAAACAAACTAAGGATATAATCGTGTCCAGATTGTGACAAAAGATGAAGATACAAGTCAAGCAAAGGATGCAATACCTTGCACCAATATCAACTTCTCCATCCTCTTCTTTCTTACTGAAGGAAGACGGGAACCAATCTGATATGAACTGTAACTCAGGAGTAATATCCGGCTCGCCTTCTTGTCCACCTGACAAGGATGACGTAGCTGGAGGCGTTACCATTACATTAGTAGGTACCGCAGGTGAACCCAACGATAAATCAGAATGCGAAACTGAAGGACAACAGTCTGATCCGAAACTACTGAAATTCTTCCACAACCGCAAGAACCATCCAATTGTAGAAGGTTGAAACCGCACTTCAACAGGATCAATAGAAATATCAGCATCCACTTTGCGAATGTCTAAGGAACCATTCTTCCAAGGTATACTCAAATTCACACTCCCTGAAAAGCCACCTCCTTCGCCTGTCATGATCACATCATTTGACATGTCGCCATCATCATCATCATCATCATCATCACCCATATGTAAAAGCTCTACAGCTGCTCCTTGAAACTTCACACAGTTTCTCAGTCGATTAATACCGAGGAAACTATCAGGGGACACTTCACTAGTCGAAACTCTCTCCTCTGAAATTCCACACTCTATCTCCGCCATTCTAAGCACCAATTTTGGCCGTGGACCACCAGCTTCATTCCGTTCTTCGCCAAAATCAGGATCAAACGCTATGATCAAATTCTTAACTTTGACATGGAAGCTCGTAAGAAACCATTTAACTATCTTCGCAACAGTCTTAACTCCTTCATGAACATCAACAGAGGCAGACTTAGCAGCGTTCACCAACATCTCACTCTCATGAGTTCCTAGTCCAATACGTGAATCATCCCTAGCAGAAGAGGAGGTGCTGGGCTCATTTGAAGAAGAAGAAGTACTCTCCAAACGTGGCGCAAGAACAAGCTCGACCTCGTCTAGCTCAACTTGACAACCATTAGTCTTCCAAGGCATCTTAACTAACAAAGAACCAATCGAACCTTCCTTTATGAGCAGCGGAGCATCAAACTGGAATCAAACACCAAAACAATCAAAAAGTTTTAAACTTTGATGAATCTATAATAAGTTCAACGACAAGTAAAACTGCCATCAATTCGATAACTTAGAGCATCAATTGAGAGATAAACCTTGTCATTGAAATAGTCAACGTTGATAGCGAGATCGGAGAGCTGGATTGTGCCATCCCTAAGCTGGATATCGAGCTGATCGAGGTCGATATCGCCGAGTATGAATTTGCCGAGTTTCTTCTTCAATAAGAATTTGACGACCCTCTTCACGGCCCACCTTGAGAAAGCAGCCTCCGCGAAGTTCCATGGAAACATCGTGTTCCCCCCTGCCGATCAGAGAATCGACTCGAAGAGGAGTCTAGTTTTGGGATTTTATGGAAATTTAGGGTTTTTCGAGTTCGCGGGGGAATTGGAGGAGGATGATGATGAGGGAGAAAGTTGGTGATTGCGGAGAGAGAGAGAGAATCGAAAGCAAAAGTGAGTCACGGTTTTGGATTTGCCGTGTCGGGAACCTCTTTCCCTGTCTCCCTCTCTATCTAGAAATTTTATATAATTATCTAGTCAAACTACATAAAAAAATATATTTATCAATATATAATTATTTATTACATAAAATTTTACACTAAACATCAATAAATTTTCCTTGTATTTATATCAAGTTAATAATAATTTTTTTCCACTTTAAACCAAAAAGATCTTAGCGATAACTACATCTATATATAGAACCACGATTTTTCATATTTTTTATAGGGCAATTGTCAATAATAGCATCTTTTGAAGTTTATGTTTCAAAAATGACACTAGAAGTAAAAAGTCACAAAAATGACATTCATTAAAAAGTAAAATATCCTTAATACCCTTGGTTTAAATTAAATAAACAAACAAAAATAAATAAAATAAAAATAAAAAAATGAAATGAATTTTTTTTATAGTTTCAGATTATATGTTTTCAGATTCGAAATTTTATAAAAAAAAAATTTCAAAATTTTTTTTTATTTTTTTTTCAAATTTTCTGTTTATAATTTAAAAATACTTTTTGAAACTGTTTTTAAAATTTTTATTTTTATTTTAGTATTTATATTTTATAAAAATTTAAACTCTAATTCCAAAACCCCAACCCTTAACTCTAAACCTTAAAGTTTGGATTAATTAACCCAAGGGATATAAGTGTATATTTACCTCTTTAATGAAACCTATTTTTGTGACTTTGAGCCTTGAGTGCTACTTTGAGAACAAAAACTTGGTTTGGTGCTATCCTAGTTTTTTTTTCTTTTTTATACGTATCACGAATTTGAATTTATTACCAGAATTCATGATAATATTAATTAGTAACTTTGAAATCTCAAAGTCTAAACAGTGCATGTTTAAACACTAAGCACGATGTAATACGTTAACTGGTCATGACTCATGAGTTTCATAAATACTTTTTTAGTCCTACGTAATTTACAATTAGATTCTGTATTTTTTTTTTAGCTTTTTAAATGAACTTGATGAGGTGACACGCTTTACAGAAAATTCCAAAGGGTGGCTATATCCACAAACACATCATCCAAATCAAAAGAATCTACAAAGACACTTCCGGGTTTGGACTAAGGAATAAGAAACAAACCTTTAAAGATTTTCCTACATAGTTGGCTAAACAAGAACAAAGGCTAGAATGAACTCATGTTCCTATAGTTTGATGCTACAACTTTAGTTAGATCAAACATCATTCTGCGATATACTGTGCTTTGTTTCTAGGAAGATCGTATCATTTCTGTATTTGGATATCGCTTTGGCAGAATCTCCACGATCCATCTTCTTGCTTCTTCAGAGTATAGCGGATCTTGTAAGTGCTACACAAAATATACGAAACCCAAGCATCAGCGAAAATACGCACTCAGTCCACAAAGTCAAGCAAATGTTTTTTTACCTGTAATATTTTGCGTTTTTGGGCTGAGACTCGTCAACTAGTTCTGCTGCTTCCTCTAGAAGGGCCTCGATTTCGGCCGTCTCACCAGCAATACTACCATCTGTCGATATGTGTGCTTGCAAAATCTCAAGATTAAGCAAAACGAATCTCCAATAACAAGATTTAGCTTTTGCTGTTTGCGCCAACGTTTGCCACTGCAAAGTCCACATTACCCGAAATAAGAACAAATGAGCATACCCTGACAGACATTTGCAACGTATACAACAACGTAGACTCTGATGAATCTAAATAACGATCTAGAACTTGACCTAGTGGCCACGCAAGCTATTTCTAATCTAGAGGTCAAGGTTCAATCGCCGGTCTATGCAGCACTGTTTTTGTTTCATCCCAGTCTTACTGCGTGTTCAAAATGTAACCTAACGGCAAAATATCAATTTTCTACATCTTATTCCGGACCTAAGCCGAACTATTGATTGATTTGTACTCAAAGATTGACGTTTAACCAAATCACTGAAACTAAATCAATTAAGCACAGAAACAGATTAAATGTGGAGAAACAGTGACCTGGACAAGCATGGCTTCGTCAAGGACTTCAGGAAGGCTATAAACTTGATGTGTAGGTCCAAGAGCTTCAGCTTTAATATTTTCCCACTGTCTCACAAGCTCTTCGGCGTCTTCTGTAAGCATAGGTCTTTTGTGAACTTCCGAGGTGGGATGAGACAATGTAGCCGATAGACCAGAGCTTTTTAGATACAAGGCATCCGAATGTTCCCCATGATGCCTCTTCAACATGTCCAAGAGTGTTTTGATGTTGCCCACGACACCCTCTCTGTTCACCGAAGCAAGGTTTCTTCTGAAATTCCCAGAATCTGATTCCAAGTGCGGCTTTGCAGAACCCCATGTAGGCAGGCTCTGAAATCTAGCAGACCTAATGCCTGTTAGCTTTAGAGAGAAGAACACGGTGCAGCCTAATAAAGCAGTAACAGATATCCTTTGGATCAAACTGCTCTGAGAGAGCCAACCATTCCATATTTTATTTTGCTGTAAACCAAGGTTCCTTTTCAGTTGAACCGATGGCCTACTGGCACCGCTTTCATCAATATTCTTTGTTGATGCTACTGGGCTCTGCAGATTTGTTGGTGCCAATTGCTCGACAGATGTATAAAGATGTTGTGACGAGTTCATGAACTGCATAGAGGAAATCGGTCTTTGGTTCGTCTTGTGATTAATAATTGGCAGTGACCCCATTTTCTTGTTCTCTGGATATTTTTTTTCAGCCCGGAAAAAGTTGGCCTGCATAAATTGTACGTATAAATATGCTTCTGCTTAAATATAGAACTGGTTTACAGAATCATTCAGTGATCTGGTTCTTACCAAAGATGGCGAACAACCCCTTGTGTCTGGAAAGTTGGCAAGCACTGAATCCTTTAGCCACGCTTCCTGGTTAATTTTATTAGGTAGTACGTAAAAGGTCAATATCAACTTTTATTAAAGAAAATTACAACTAAAAACGATATACATATACAAAAGCGTATGCAAATGTAGCAAAAAGTTAAATTGAATGAATCAATCAAGGGAATTACCCATGATCATTTTTTCATAAAAAAAGCTTATGTCAACTAAATGGAAACTGAAGGCCATACGCAATGCTGTTAAAGCAGATTCTATGAATTTTACTACTGCACACTCAACATCTCTATTTTCATTGTTTCAGTCAATGCTTGAGAACATAGCACAATTCATATTTCATTAAGTTGATCATGCCATTTATATCAGGGAGAACCATCAGCCAAGGAATAATTACGTCTGCACTCCTAGCAACATACAGACACAAAATTCTCGGTAAAAGACATCAGGTTTACCAACGATGGTGTTGCAGAAGTAGTTCTCAACTCTTTCCCCAAGATCGAATTACGAACCGCAGAGTCTGAATTTGAATCCAGCTGCTTAAGTTTTTCAAGGGTCTCAGCCTCGGAACCCTGTGTTATCCAACATGTAGGTCCAGTAGTACTTAATTAAATGTACAAGACATGAATCTTGCGGAGCAGGTGATTTAAGTAAATTTGAAGTGCTTAAGATGCAACGACACATTGGAAAGGGAAAAAGTACCTGGTTTAGAAGAAATGAGCAAAAAGCTTCCTCAAATTTCAGATCAACACCTTCTGATGCTATTAGACATTCGCATATAGATTTTGCTTTATTAATCTACACAAACATACTGAATGTTATCCTTTATAAACGAACAGACTAGAAAAACGAACCAATTAGTTAAAATTTATCAAACGATAGAAAAGAGTTACATACCTTATCAGTTTGCTTGACTGAAAATCCAACAGCGATATGAGCAACCAACACCATGTAGAAACAATTAAAATCAATTACTACTCTTTGATTGTGGGATTCAAGTGATTTTTTATTTTTCCGTGTAATGGCCAAGGTATCCCATGGAAGGAGATCAACAATCTCTGTGGCCAGTAGCCTGCTAATTGCCTGGCTCAAAAAGCATGGCCAGTCTTGAATTTGACAGGAAGCTTCAACATCAAGGCCTTGTCTCAGAAGTTCACGTAGCGCTGCAACTGCACCTCGTCTCCTCTCCGCATTTTCCGGCAAGGGAGGTAGGCCCAGTAGATCTAATGTGCATGGTGCTGCAAGCTCCTCCAAGGACTCTTCTATCTAAAATTTTCAACTTAAATCACTTAAAAATGGTGGTAGATTTTGTTTTTGGATAATACGAGCGAACTTACATATGAAGCTCCTCATCATTACTAGATAAGGCATGCTAAGCAAGTGACAGAACTAAAGGTAAACACAAGTAGCCTAATCAGGCCTGATGCAACGCAGCTATTACCTGAGATAACAATGCAAGTTTCCCAAGAGTAACTTTACTCTTCAGAAAAGACTGAGCACGAGCAAGAGCTTCAAATCCTTGAGAGACTTTGTTCGCCTCGAAAGCATCCTTGGCGACCGCGCACTTCATGGAAAAAAAACAACAACCATAACATAAAAGAAAAGCAGAAAGTTAGTGAAAACTGGTAACTAGTTTCCGGCCCTGGTTTACTGATCTTACCTCAGAAAGTGCCATAGCCAAAAATATATCATGAATATATGGCTTTGAATCAAGGTGCCTGAGAACAGACCGGCCAATATCCAGCACAAGTTTTTCTTCTCCAACCTGAAGCATAGTAGCTCACATCACCGGTTTATCTCCTATCCAAAATCCTTTATATCTTAAGCTCAAAAAGGCACAAAACTTGAGAGGGAAATCATCAAAATCCCTCTTAAATCTCGTAGCAAAAAGTTTAAATTTGCATTTAAACGAGGTAAGGTACCGATAGAAAAGGTACAAGACATCTGCAGGGACATAATCAGTAGTAATACCTCTTGAAGAAGGCAGAGAGCAGCAGGCAACCAAGCCCATGGGATTCTAAGAGGAGATTTAGGAGAAATATTTTCTTTAAGGTTACCAGCATACTCTGGTTCAAAGAGAAGTTTATCCCTAACATCCATGAGAAGATCCTGCACATTAAAGAGACGAAAGCTTTCACATAATAAAAAATGGTCAGATCCTATGAAGCACTTGAAACAGAATCAAACTCTGTATAGGACTTGAACCTGGCGAGCTGCAGCAGCTTCCATTGTATAGCCCTCTTCAGCATCAGTCTTTTTCAAATTCAACACCGACTTAACGACCTCGTCTTTCTCAGCTTTTTCAGAAACTCCGATAAGCTACAAGATTCAATTCCATTGACAGCAGCAAAATTAACTTAGCCAAATCAATAGTTTCTCAACACTGACTAACACGAACAGCTACTTCAACAAGAATTCCACTTAACCTAAGTAATGATTTCGATAATACCTGGTAACACGTAACCGGGATCTCGATTGTGGATGTAGATGCAGCGAGCGAAGAGGTACGAGACGGAGCATTATCGAAGACATGTGCACCACCAGCATTCAACCTCCTCCGCCGCAAAGAGCAACTAAAACCGTCGAATTCTCCGGGATCAGAACGCGCGACGAGAAAACATGAGATCTGAACCTCCGGGGGATGTAGGATGATGCTGGTGCCGCGATTGGAGATTCCGTGGAGCAGAGAAGAAGAAGAAGGGAGAAGTGGAAACGTGTAGAGCACTGGCATTGCTGAACCGCAGCTTCAGAGGACGACTGACTCCTAGAAGAAGAAGAAGAGTGAAGGTAGAATCATGGTATGGGTTTTTACTCAGAAAATTGACATTAGTGTTGATTTGCTGATTTATTTCGATAATTGACGATAAGGAAACCCGCTGAACCAGGCAGAGGCTTCAGGGTGGTGACACATGACGTGACCACACGCCTCTTGGAATTTTGACATGGGCCTTTTAGACTTCTTACTAGCTTAATTTTCAGCCCATATGAAAAATGGGTATTTTGTGGATGTGAACACATGTTTGAAGGGGGATGTCAAACACAGAAACTTTAGCTAAATGAACCAAAAGTAGCTTACTGATTTAGGTTTCTAGATTTAATTTCCAAACTATATTTTTGAAAGCGCGGGATTTATTTCTTTTTGAATAATTTTTTGTCAAATTTTGTTAATTATAAGATTATGTATTTTTATATAAGATAATCTAATATATTTCCAATTTGTTGATTTTTTTTTATTTTAGTAATATACGTATATGTTGGACATGATATTAAAAGAAGTATGTATACTCTTAGAAATTGTGTTATGAGTTTTAAAATAAACATTAAATATATAGTAAATTTTTTAAAAGACGCATAGAATTTAATTTTTTTTATAATAAAATTTTAACTAAAACTAATTTATAATACTATTAATACTATTAATGATTATGAAATTAATTAAAGCATTATTTTATTTAAAAAATTAAAGTTTCAATAAGATTTTGTTAGATTTTCACAATTGATTTTGTTCTAACTAAAAATAAAATTTAAATTTGTAGATAAAATGAATTTATCATTAATGAATCAAAAATTTACAAGTATCTATTGGATCCAAAAATTTTCTACCCTAAAAATCAGAACCGAAAAGAACTGATCCGAATAGACCCAAAACCGAAAAGAACCTACCCAGATAGACCCGATCCGATAAGAACCAATTCATACCCGACTTAAAAACATGAATATCCAAACCTATAATTTTGTTCTATTTTCTATATTTTATTTTATGATTTAGTAGAAATATATTTTTGTTAACAATTTGTGTTATTATCATTGTAGAATTTTCAACTAATATGAATCTCTAAATGTAAAATTTTGAATTTAAAAATATTTTATTTAAATTATTAATGGTTTATTGTAAGTTATTTTGTAAAGTTTGAGATATATACGACATATTTCGACTGAATTTGATGGGATTTAGATATTTTGTGTCCTTTTCATAGCTTAAATACTCGAACCCAATCCGCATCCGATATAAACTCGGAAATTACAAATATTTTACAGGTATTTTAAATATAGATCTGACCCGATCCGGATCCGAGAAAAACTGACCCAAATCCGAACCAAAAATTTACAAGTACCTATAAATGTTTAGGATGCAAAGAACCCGGATCCGGGAAAAACCAGGCAGAACCTGACCCAAAAACGTGAACGCCCAGGCCTACGCCATTTCTATAAAACACATAAAATAACTGATCTTTCTATTGGTAAATAAAAACCCTGTCAAATAAGTATATAATTTCATTTTTAATTAACGAGAAAGAACTATTTTTTTTTTTATTTATTTGTTGACAAAACCCTAAATTGATCGTGTGGGGGCGCGCGTGGAGGAGATAATTGCTTGTCCAGTTGTCTGCAGCGGAAGGAGAGAAGTTTCTGCTTATTGCATCGCTTCCAGTGTTTTGATTTCTTAAGGTGGAATATCTTTGGATTGTTTTCAATTCACAAATGGGGGTTGTTTTTGATTGTTTGGTGTTGCTTGCTAATAGGATTATGGCGACTCAGATTCTGGTGGCTGCCAACGGTCTCGCGGAGCAGGAGCAGGAGCAGTTGCTTCTGTCCCTGTCATCGCCGATTGGCTGGTATCATGCTTGTAGAAGCCATAGCAAAAGCAGGTAATCTGTGGGTTTCAATGGACACGGTGATCAAGTCACAGATCAAGGATCTTTTGCTAACAACTCTTGCCTCATCATCGGAGGCAAGGCAAGCTTCATCCCAGGTTATCGCAAAGGTAGCCTCAGTAGAAATCCCTTTAAAGCAGTACTGGCCTGACCTTTTTCAATCCCTGCTTAGAAACATGACGCAGCAAGGTATTCCTGCACAAGTGAAGCAGTCTACCTTGGAGACTATATGCTATGTCTGCCAGGAGACATCTCTTCTTGTGAATCATGAAGTGAATAACGTCATCCGAGCAGTACTCCGCGGAAACCTCCCTAGTGAACCCATCGGAGTTCGTCTCGCAGCAACAAAGGCGCTGCTCAACGTCTTGGGTTTTGCACAGGCCAACTTTGGGAACGAGATGGAGTGTCGTTTGATCATGAGGGTGGTGTACCGCGCAGCTATGTCCCAGGAAGTGGAGATCAGGGAGGTGGCTTTCCAGTGTCTGGTGTCTATTGCATCAAAATACTACGAGGTACTAGGATGGCCCTATGGGGAACTCTTTAACATTACTTTGAAAGCAATCAACGGTGACGTACACAGTGTTTCCCTCCAAGCAATTGCGTTCTGGAACTCAATCTGTGATGTAGAGATGGAGCTGCTTCAGGCCCATTCGGATTTCATTAAGTATAATATTCCTCATTTGATACCCATTTTGCTAGAGTCTCTGGAGGGAGAAGAAGGCCAGGAGGAGGACAAAGTCGATGCTGTAATGAACATCATACCGAAGCTTCTCTCGCAAATCCTGAAAAAACTAGGCCACACTCTGGACATGCAAATTGATGATGGTCGTGAGAAACAACAAGCTTCTTCTCTATGCGGTCTTCTTCAGCTCATAGTCGAAAAACTCAGTGGCACAGACAAGACCAAGCACTTAGTTTTGCAAAACGCTGATGCCATTATGACTATGCTGCTCAGAGTGCTTGCTACTTCCCGAGGAGGAGGAGGAGGAGGAGAAGCAATGCTGGCTACTGGAGCTCTTGCCTGTGCTACTGGACCTGCCTTTGAGAAATACGTCCCCGAGCTCTTCAAACACCTCCAAGCGGGTCTTGAGAATTTTGAGGAATGCTCAATCACTGTTGTTGTAGTTGGTGACATTTGTCGTGCCATAGATGACAAGATCCTACTGCCTTTTTGCGACCAGATCATGAGTCTCCTCCTCAAGAACCTCCAGAGCGATGAGCTCCCCAGATCTGTGAAACCTCTGATATTCTCCTGCATCCGAAACATTGCGCTAGCCATTGGTGTGCACTTTTCTGAGAGGTACCTAACTCCAATTCTGGTGGAGATCATGCAAGGAGCAGCAGGAGAGGTGTGTGCGCAGCAGAGCGATGAAGAGCTTAGAAAAAGCGTACTCGAGGCTTACTCTGGGATACTACAAGGTTGTGGAGATGCAAAGGCCGAGGTCATGATGATGCCATACGCTCAATATCTCTTACAGTTCATCGACCTCAATGCCCAAACGTAAGCTTTTCTTTTTATATGGTTAAGAAAAAGCAAGCTATATATATATATATATATATGTATGTATGTATGAATCGGAGTTTTAAACTGAACCAATACATTGTTATTATTGACATGTGTTCTGTTGTTGTTTTTTTTATTTCTACCGCATCAAAATGGGTCTCATCAACTATATATATATATATAAAGAAACGTTTCATGGGTTTATCTCAAGCAGGGCAGAGGGCGTGGTGGTGCAAGCTGCGGTGGCAGCGACGGGAGATCTTGCAGACGCATTGGACAAAAGACAAAGCAGCTGTTAGAGAACTTCCATGTATGGCCAAGAGGTAGAAAAGAAGTTTAGGGTTTATCAGTGAAGGTGGAAGTATGAAACTATGTTGAATGCTCTTATCTTTATCAGAGATTATGAAACTGGGTAACTTTTTGCATTTTCTATATTAAACTTGTCCTCTATACTCTATGGTCTAGTACCAAAGTGGCGTTTGACTTCTAGAAAGTAGTGTCTGAATATAAATGGGACACGTACCAAAACATCACATGACAAATGCATTGCACATCATAAACCTTCAGTATATATCTTGCAGAGTATTTTTCAATCTCTATCTATACATCTCTCTCTCTTCCTCTACTTAAAACCAAATCAATCTATTTTTCTTTATTAACCCACAATCTCTCTCTCTCTCTCTAAACCTACCAAATCAGTCTCTCTCTTTATTAAACAAAACTTTGCTCTCGGTGTAGTTCCACACGGTTGTATCCAAACCTGGTGACTCGGAAGGTGGAAAGTTAACTGCTTCGATTGATTCCCGATCAAAGTTGCCTGTCCTTGCATTGTAGTAGACGACATGCGCAAGTGCCCTACCAAAAAAGTCTAACTTCAAATCCACCACCGTCCATCAAGACTTGGTGCATCGTGAAAATGATGTTCTCCCCACAAGAAGTAAAGCCCCTCAAGTACGTTTGGACATAGAAGTCAAGATCTTCTTCAAATTTATCAGTCAAAATTGTCACCTTCGACCATGAAGTTGGAGACTCCATGGAAAACAGAACCGTTGGACTCTGAAGTTGAGAGTTGACCCCGACAGTTACTCTTCCTCGGTATACTCCAATTACTGTTGAATGCCAAGAAAAAAGAGAGCCGCTTGGTTTACCCATACTCATCGTCAAGTCCACTGTGAGTTCTTGTGGAAGCTTAATGATAGAAGAGAATCCAACTTGAATGTCAACCTTCACCAATACTGCTTCTCTACTATCATCAAGGAGGTAAGCCTGATAGTAAATAGAGTTGCCCATGCACACACTCTTGGCGTCTCTTGCTGGTGTATAGTATGACGAGGCAAATCAGATCTCACCGGTTGCCAACGTTCTTCTTCTACACCTTGACCCAAAGTCAACAAGTTGAACTTATATCCACCAAAGCCTTCAGCAACACTTAAAACTTTGAAGACCGTTGTTGACGTGCTTCCCAAGAAAGCTAGCCTTCTCATTAATGTGATGGCTTCCGGATCCGGGATTGGCGCTTCTTGTCAGTTTTGGGTTGAAGACAATGGCTATTTTTTTGTGCCCACACTAGACCTCTGTGGTAGCTCATACGGCTCATATATATTTACTAGCTCCCGAGGAAGAGATTCTAGCAGTATTGTTTCAACTTCTTGTGGTTGAGATGCTCTCCACCAAACCGATCTAGTCCAATTTCTTATGACTCTGTCAAACTTGAACAATAGAACACCCTCTCTTTTCCTAAGAAATTTTATAGGTTAGCCAAGTCTAAAAATGTTGTTACTCTAACAAAGAAAATAAATTGGAGAAACGGAAACTTACGGTGGTTGGTGACGAAGACGACGAGGACGAACTCTCTGCCATTTAGTTGTAACTGTACAAAAAGTTACCAGATTAATTAGGGCTCTAAACAATGGAAGCAATTTGGACAAAAATCAATCACAATAATCGATATCCACTTACGTAAAAGCTCAAGAAGGAGACGAGTCGCTCGCGAGGACCTTCGGATATGATCACGATCTCTTTCTCTCCCTTATGTAAAAGCTGATAAATCAAAGAAGAAGATGAGTAGGGATAGGATCGAGTCTGATCAATTCAAGAAGGAGACGAGTAGAGTGAATAAAGAGATATGATCGACTGACTTACGTGAAAGCTGATCAATTCAAGAAAAGGAGACGAGTAGAGATAATATCAAGAAGAAGATGAGTAGAGATATAACAGACGATCCTTTTCTCTGGGCTTTAAAGTAAAGTAAAAGGTAATCAATTCAAGAACAAGGCGAGCGCGTAGATGGGGGGGGGCAAAACTAACTCTCATTCAAATTCATACCTATTATGGAATCCTCGTGTTTTTCAGTCATATGGCAAAAAAAAAAAAAAACTAAGAGCTTGTGCGGGGCCTGGCCCATTAAGGCTCAAGGCGGGTCGGGTTTGGTCAGTAAATTGTAGGCCCGTTTTGTAGCGAGCGAAGCCGTCGGTTCCTGGATGAGGTTGTCTCTGTTAGGTAGCTTATATTATATGCCCTAACAACACTCTCCTTAAACAAGTTGATCCTGGCACAAAGGTTTGCTCCATTTGGGTTTCTGTTTCTTGGCTGTGATTCTGTTTGAGACCAATTTTTCATTTTACCTAGCAAAGCTCGCTAATTTAAGTTTATGTTTTATCTTGGCTTTAGTTCTGTTCGGTGCGATTCAAGGAAATAGTTAACAAATTGAACCAAACAAAAGTTGGGGGAACACCTGATCTGAGAGGCAAAGTCTTTTTTAGTTTGTGGGCTCTTAAATTCAGAGAGATACTACGTACGTCTTTCTCCTTCTTAGCTTTACCACTAGTCAGTATATATCTGAGACTGAGAGGAAGCAACATCTGAGGGAGAAAGGTCAGTTTCTGTTTGGTCTTTGTCCTCTTCTTAACCTGTAAAAAGTCTCTGTTAACTGACTCAAAACTCATTGTTTATGGGTATTGCAGAAGAAACGTGAAGAGATGGAGAGGCTTGAGAAGGGGAGGCAAGCAAAGATGTGGAGTTGCAAGGGGGTTAATGGTATGAAATGTTTGATAGTTACTTTACTTAAGTTTTTAAGTTGTTGTTTAGTCATATGCGTGCAAACTGTCTAAGGGTTGAACTGTCTAACAAACTTCAAGTTGTTGCTGAAATGAAATGTCTGTTTTTGTACTGAAACATGTTTAGACTCGTTGCATTCTAGTAAGATGCAACCTAATGTTTGTTTTGTATTATTCTCTGTTTCTTCTGGTCAATGAAACACCATACGTCCAAGTCTTGTTATGGTTATGGCCCATGAGACATTTTGTATTGTTCTCTGTTTTTGCATTGAAACGTTTGGTGTTGTTATGGTTATGGTCCAAGTGCAAGTTGACTTCTTCATGATATCTGACTTAAACATTTGACGTGTGTAGGGTATGAACTCTTGGAAGTTAGAACACTAAACATCTACAACACCGTCGTCCCGCTGGCCACCGTTACTGCCTCTGTTACCAGTGAACCTTGCGGCTGAGCAGTCAGGTGCAAAAAGTCTAGTGGTCTGGAATTCCCTATCACCACCCATCACAGGCATGTGGACTCCGATCTTGACTCGTGAGTCGGCTTACGTAGTTAGACCTATACGTTAGTCCCAAAACACCATCCACGTTGTTGTCGCTAAGGTTTTGGAACTTGAAGCCTAAGTCGAGATGAGCGAGACAGTCGTCTTCCGTTACGTTGTAACCATGAATTCTTGAATCTTCCTTTGTCATTGGCACCACTCTTGCTGTGATCTTAAGCATGCCCTCTACTTCAACCTGAATAAATGTGTTTTATATGTACACCAACTTATTAACTGATTACTACTATCAGGGATTTAAGTTTCGGCGTTACTAGCACACAATACAGGTCCAAAGACTCCAAACATAACCAATTGTTTGTGTGGCCCTAAGCCAATATAGAAAACATATATGTTCATATAGAATTAGTAATAAACAATGCAAATATATGTAATGATTTTTTTACCCAATCATGTGTCCTAGATAGGAAGACTATTACAATATTTTATTTCACCACAAACTTCTCTCTACTTACTTATTAGTATTACAAAAGTTTCTTCACCACATCCTACCCAAAAAAAAAAAAAAGTTTCTTCACCACAAGCAATTCTAATAACAAAACCTTTCTTCATTACCAAGCAATTTACAAAACTGGTTAAAACCGGAGTGTTTCTAATCCGGCTATCAATCTTCGCATGACGTCAACAACAACAATACCAGATGTTGATGTCTTTCCTACGGTCACCATGCCCATCACCGTAGTTTTAACCCGCGGTCTTCTCTTTGTCATTGTCGCCTGATTCTTTTCTATCTTCTTCTGGAGATGTCTTCTGAATCAGTTGTCTTCAGCTTGGACCCTTCAACGAACACCCTACGGTGACCTAATCCATGTTACCACTCCCCCTGAAAACACAGGTCTTGACCTATTTATAATCAAGTCATTTCATGTGTTCCTCTATTCATACACAACAATGAGGAATCAATGTACTGAATGTGCTATTTGCTTGTCAGAGTTTTCAGATGAATACGCCTTTTGGTTAGTAATGGGTTTCATTCAAGTTGCATTGATCTTTGGTTCGAGTTACACAATACTTTCCCTATTTATATGTGTGAGTTAGACCTGGGAATGGTTGAGTCTGGAGTCCATGAATCATTGCACAACACGGTTACAATTACTATAGGACCTAAACCATGAAGAAGTGAATCCTCCTTCAGATTTAAGACAACGGTTGCCAGTGTGAAGACTAAAGGAAAATATTACCTAACAGTAAGCAGTGTCGTGTTCAAGAAAAACCATTCTACCACTCGTTTAAGCAAAAGGCTGATGGAAGCTTCGGGTGGGCAGTTCTCAAGGTCACATGAAACAACAGTGTTTTGAATCCTCGGTCAAACTGGTGGTGATCTAATATGTAATCTCTGGTTTGGATTTCAAGAAAAAAATCTGTAAAATCCAAAATCCGGCTAACTACCGAACCATTGGTCGAGGAAAACTATATAGTTTGGCTATTTGCATGTGATATTTGACCATTAAAAGAAAATTATTCGAGACTATTATATGTTTTCCTTTTTATAAAGAAAAATGATTATTGTTACGTTTCCACCACGTCATAACTAAAGAAAATGATTGCGTTTTAATTGTTTTTGAAAGGAAGCCAAAAACGGCAAAATATAAAAGAAAGCGCGTTTCGAAACCGAAACCCAACAGCGTTTAAAGCGAAACTCCGTAACGGCGCCGTTACAAGTCTCCGTCACACTCGAAACGGGGACTACAACCATAAACTCCGTCCCCTCGCGAAGGAATAAAATCTCATCCGTTGAAATAATCAACGGCTCATGAACCCTTCAACTCTCCTCTCTCTTTCTCTCTCTCTCCCCCACCAAAATCTCCTCTGCTTTTTTTCTAATAAGAAGCGAACCAAAAATAGAAAGAAGCAGAGAAGTCCGCTTCACAGAGAGAGAAGATGAGCGAGAGAAATCTCAACAGCAAACGAGAATCGCGAGAGCTTGAAGCTTCAAGCACAAGCGTCTCCCCACTCCAGAAGAAGAAGAAGCTCGATGATTCTTCAGCCGACTCTCATGCCGTCGTCCTCGCGATTCCCTCTCCTTCCGTAGCTTCAACGCAAGGTAGATACTCTGTCACCTCTGACGACGATGATAAAAGCTCTATCGTCAGCTCCGGCTGTTTCAGCAGTGAATCGAACGAAACCGTGAGGAACAATCCATCCTCTGGTGTAGATCTGGAGGTGAAGCTTCTTGAATCCGTAGCTCTTCTCGGTTTTGTTAAATCTCCATTGATTTTTTTTTTTCGTTTGTTCGTTATGTTTGTTCAGGATACAGTGAGCGAGGCTTTGGGAGAAACAACAGAGACGGAAATGGAATCATCATCGCCGGCGTTAAAGAGGGATAATAAACCACCGGGAGTGAGCAAGATTCCGACGGCTGAGGAGGTCGAAGCATTCTTATCGGAGCTAGAAGGCGGCGAGGATAAACAAAAGCGATTCATAGAAAAGTGAGTCCGCGTCTTCCTTTCTCTTATTCTCACGTGTGTGCGCCGCTTTGGGTTTGGGGATTGTTTTCTTCAAGTCCGTACAAAAACGTTGGGAAGAAGAATGTCTGCGCAGGATAAGAGATGATCCTACGCACGCGTAGATTAGCAAATGAGGATCCTAACGAACACTTTTTGACACGCAGGTACAACTTCGATATCGTCAATGACAAACCGCTTCAAGGTCGTTACATGTGGGATCGACTCAAGCCATGAAAGCTTGAAATAAATTAGCATGTGGAGGAAAAAAGAGGAAGTTAGGTTATTTTCTACTTGTATTCCACTTGTACAGCTCTTTTTTGGTAATCAGTTTTAGCCTATGTTAGTTCGTTCGTATAAACAAAGGAAAAATACAACCTTTATATCGGAAGTTTCAGATCTTGATCAAGTAACTACGATGGTTTTTCAGAAGATAGCAATTTCTCTGGCGTTTGGCTTTTTTTTTTTTTTTTTTTTTTTTTTTTTTATTGTGGGTTTCTCGTGTTTTTGTTTTTTTAGTAAATCAAGTGAGTATGGTAGATGGTTTTAGGCAATTAATGACATACAGACTCGGGTTTTTAAAATTGCATGAATAAGGAAAGTTGGTTCTTGTTTCGTTTAGGACATTGGATGCTTATTACAATTGTTTTATCTCAACACTAGATATTGACCCGCCCTCAGAGGGCGGGTATATTTTTTGTTTTTTTAATTTTTTGCCTAATATAATTTATGTATGTGTTTGTATAATTATATTTTTGTATGATATGAATTTAATAGAATAGATATAATTTTCTCTACTTTAAATAAATAATTTATCAAGTTTCATAATTATGTATTTGTGTCGTACACATTTGGGAAATTATTTTTAATCTTTATTCACCAAATTTGCAATTTGTAATATTTTTTTGTACTTTCATATATGATAACATTTTTAATTTCCCACATTTTATTTCTAAACTTAAGTAGGTGTTTTAACAGAATAGCTATAACAGATGACCCTAAAAATTGTTTGATAATAATATAGATTAGTAATATCTAATTAAGATCAATTAGGCAAAATAATTTTAAAACAATAGGAATTTTAAAAAGCCATACAAATACACAATGCAAAACAATGTATCAAATTTGAGGCTCAATACCCATATAAATAAATAAATCCCGACCACAAACTTATTATAGAGAAAAAAATCTTTTTAGAAAGATCAGCTCTTTTGATCAAAAAAAAAAGATCAGCTCGAAAATAGAGTTTCTCTCTCCCTCTTTCTATTACAACCGACCGGATCTTGTCTCAGCTCAAACTTAATCGATCTGTAAAAAAGATTGCTCAGATCAGCCCAGATACATGTAATATCACTCGTTTTGTTGTTAGATTAAATATATTTTGTTGCATGTAATCTTATTTTGAGGTGGAATCTGAGAATTTTATTTTGAATGAAATTTCAGATGTGACGGATCCTCTGTTTCTTCCGATAAGAGATCTGAGTGAAGCTGATCTTAATCGAGCTAATATATGTGTCTGAAGTGTACTGGAGGGAAGGAAAGGTCAACAAAACCAAAGCGTTGATCTTGTCTCCATTGAAAAAGAAGATGTATGAAAAGAAACTCGTTTTTGTGTCTATAGCATCACCAAACAATTTAACTCCTACATCTGAAAAGCCTCTACTCTACTATGGCCTGTAAGAAATATTTTAAAGCTTTGATTTTGTATATTAAACAGTCGACATAAGTAAGGTTAAATATTATTAGCTATCGTAAATATAGTGGTAAAGTCCAGAAAATATATTAGTAGTAAATTTAAATGGTGCTAAAGTCCAGAAATATATTTTAAATGGTCCCGATCAAATAGAAAACAGCTTGTAAAACAGCTTGTAAAAGCGGAAGTTGCATATAAATAGAGATTTCCTACTATTAAAGAGTGGTGGTTATTTTCGAAAAAGAAAATGATGTGGGGGTTAGTTATGAAAATTAAAAAGGCATAGTAGTTATCACATTAAAAAGGGATGTATCATGAAAAATATTTGTTGGACTAAACTAATATCAATAGGTCACACTTGTGTTTTAATAGAATAGATTTGTTCTCATGTCTTTCTTGTTGTTACATTTTCCCAAGAAACCACTATTCAAATGTTTCATAGTTTAAGGTTTTATATACTATTATAAAAGAAAATGGGGAAAAAGAGGAAATCTGCACATGAAATGACGATACAGACATACAGTTGGTCTGTACTTGTCTACAAAACTTTCGATAATATTTCTCGTTAATATTCTTTTTTTTTATTACGGAATATTCGTCTGGTTTTTGTTTATGGATCCGTTCCTCCTCGCCTCTAAACTCTGGGTCCACCACTAAGAAAACATTTTGGCTTTCATTAGATAAGACCAAAATTAGCTTAACTGGTGTTGTATTGGGGATATTGTCATATATTTGGTTGTATATTTTCCTATATGTGATAAGGATTGTTTCCTTATACGACAAGGCAAAGAAATATGTTACACCGCCTTAGTCTTTGTATAAATGTGGGATCGTATGATGTTAATAAAACAAGCCGGTTGATTATCAAAACTTACATGGTATGAGAGCATTGATACGATTGAAGAAGTTACAAATCGATCTTTGCAAAGATTCTGAGTAAGCTTCGCTATGTCGGATGATCGTGAGTTAGCCCAAGCCAACCCAAAGAAAGATGAGGTTGCGTCGGTTTCGCCGTATATGCTCTACGCTTCTGACAACCCTTGAGCCGTGATCACGTCGGTTCGTTTGAATGGAGAAAATTACAATGAATGGTCTTCGGAGATGTTGAATGCTTTTCAAGCAAAACGGAAATTAGGGTTTATCAAAGGAACTTTGGTGAAGCCGGCTGAAACTAGTTTAGATCTTGAGAATTGGTTGACGGTCAATTCTATGCTTGTTGGGTGGATCCGAGCTTCCATCGAGCCAAAGGTGAAGTCCACAATTATGTACATCACGGATGCACATCAGCTTTGGGAGAATCTGAAGCAACGTTTCTCGGTGGGAAACACAGTGAGAGTGCATCAGATTAAGGCGCAGCTCGCTTCGTGTAAGCAGGATGGCCAGTCTGTGTTGGACTATTTTGGAAGACTCTCTACATTGTGGGAAGAGTTGCAGATGTATCAGCCTGTTCACACGTGTACCTGTGGAGCTACTGCTGCCATCGCTGGTAAAAGAGAGCAAGAGAAGATTCACCAGTTTGTTATGGGTCTTGATGACTCACGGTTTGGAGGAATCTGTACCTCAATCATTGGTCAAAATCCTCTTCCCTCTCTTGGCGAGATTTACAGCAAAATAATAAGAGAGGAACAACGCCTTGCATCAGCTCGTGGACGTGATCAGCAAGAAGCAGTTGGGTTTGTCGCATGACAAAAGCAGCCTGATGAAGTGTCTCGTAAAGGTCAGCAGTTGGGTTCAACCGAGACGCAGAGCAGAACAGAGAACACAATTCTTAAACCCAGATTGTTGTGCTCACATTGTGGAAGAACTGGTCATGAGAAACGGGATTGTCATCAGATAGTGGGCTTTCGAGTGGTTTCCAGAACGCGGTGCATGGCGTGGAGAAAGTAGTGGTGGTCGTGGAAGAGGAGGCAGTAGTGGTTGTCGTGGTCGTGGACGAGCTAGTGCGGCTCATGCTACGAGTTCAAACTCGTCGGAATTTCCTGATTTTACATCTGATCAGTGGAAGATCCTTACACAAATGATTCAAGAAAAGTCTGGAGCCAATGCTGCAGATAGACTGTCTGGTAAGAGTAAACTGGGTGGTGTTATTCTCAACACAGGTGCTTCGCACCACATGACAGGTTTATTTTCGCTTTTGACGAACGTTGAGCCGATTTCACCATGCTCTGTCGCTTTTGCTGATGGAGGAAAGACATATGCGATGAGCTGGGGATCTCTTGCACTCTCGTCTAAAGTAACGTTGTCGAGAGTTTTATATGTTCCAGAGTTGAATTGCACTCTGATTTCTGCAGCAAAGTTGTTGAAACAAGCGAGTTGTTTTGCAATGTTTACTGATACAGTTTGCGTCTTGCATGACCGTTTTTCGAGGACGCTGATTGGAACCGGTGAAGAGCGTGATGGTGTGTATTACTTCAGAGATAGAGTCTCAGCAAAGAGTCACCGGGTCAGTGGTATTTTTGATCAGGCTTTGTGGCATCGACGTTTGGGGCATCCGTCTTTCTCAGTATTTAAGGATTTGGCTTTTTTTTCTAGTTCTTCTAACTTAGCTGGCTCTAGTCCGTGTGACATTTGTTTTAGAGCTAAGCAAACTCGACAAGTTTTTAATGATAGTTCAAATAAAACGTCAGAATGTTTTTCTCTTATTCATGTCGATGTTTGGGGACCATATCGAGTGCCTTCTTCTTGTGGTGCAGTGTATTTTCTTACCATCGTCGATGATTTTTCTCGAGCAGTGTGGACTTATCTTTTGCTTGAAAAATTAGAAGTCAAGGTTGTCTTAAAACAGTTCCTTGCTTACACTGAAAAGCAGTTTGGGAAGTCGGTTAAAACGGTTCGCAGTGACAACGGTACCGAGTTCATGGTCTTGTCATCTTATTTTAAAGAAAATGGCATCGTTCACCAGACGTCTTGTGTTGCAACACCACAACAAAATGAAAGGGTTGAAAGAAAACATCGACACATTTTGAATGTCTCTCGAGCACTCATGTTTCAGGCTAACTTGCCGATTAAGTTTTGGGGCGAAGCTGTTCTTACCGCTGCATATTTGAAAATCAAACTCCGACCTCTGTACTTCAAGGACGAACTCCTTATGAAGTTTTTTATGGAGTGAAACCAGATTATAAATTGTTGAAAGTTTTTGGATCAGCCTGTTACACGCACAAGATGAATCGAGACAGAGATAAATTTGGTCAAAGAAGCAGGTCATGTATATTTGTTTGCTATCCTTTCGGCAAGAAAGGATGGAAATTGTATGATGTTGACCGAAACGAGTTTCTGGTTTCTCGATACGTTGTGTTCCGGGAAGATGTATTCCTGTTTGCAGAGTCAAAAATTGACCAGCCTGCAATTCCATCGTCGGATGTGATTCTTGATGACAGGGTGAGCAGTCAAGTGTCTCCTACAGTTGATACAGATGAACAAAATGTCGCCAGTGTTGAAGAAACCGAAACTGAAACTGAGTTACCTTTAGCAGAAGCAGAGTCCGTTGCCACCGAGCAACAACCCGTTGAGAACTTGGGCTCGCCTCTGGTCAGTGAGACCTCCGAAAATCTTGGTAGAGGACGCAGAGAGAAGACACAGTCGGTCTTGTTGAAGGATTTTCTTCTCTACAGTGCCCCGAGCACGTCTTATGCACATCACGCTCTTCCCAACTCCAATATGTTGTCCTCGTCTAACGATCCATGTATTTCTCTTTATCCTATATCAAACTGTATAACCGATGATCAATTTTCACCAGGTCGTCGGGTTTATATGACTGCAATTACAAGTGCACAGGAGCCTAAACACTTTCGAGAAGATGTGCGTAGTAAAATCTGGGATAATTCTATTATAGTGGAGGTTGTGGCGCTTGAGGATAGTCACACTTGGGACATTACTGATCTTCCTCCGGGAAAGGCAGCTCTTGATAGTCTGTGGGTCTATAAGATAAAATACAATGCTGATGGCACCATCAAAAGACATAAATCTCGATTGGTGGTGAAAGGTAATAAGCAGGTTGCAGGAACATACTACAATGAGACGTTTGCTCCAGTCGTTAAGATGACCACAATAAGCACTCTTCTGCGTCTAGTTGCGGCCAAAAATTGGGAAGTCTGTCAAATGGATGTGCAAAACGCTTTTCTACATGGCGATCTTGAGGAAGAAGTTTACATGAAACTCCCACCAGGTTTCCGTCATACACATCCTGGTAAAGTGTGTCGCCTAAGAAAGTCTTTGTACGGACTTAAACAAGCTCCGCGATGTTGGTTTAAGAAACTTTCCGATGCACTTCTTAAATTCGGTTTTGTTCAGTCATATGAAAATTATTCGCTGTTCTCTTACTCGTGCAAGGATATTGAGATACGAGTACTGATCTATGTTGATGATCTTCTCATTTGTGGTAATAATTCACATATGCTGAAGCGATTCAAAGACTACTTAGGTAAATGCTTGCGATGACAGATTTGGGAAAATTAAAATATTTTCTTGGTATTGAAGTGTTGAGAGGTCCAGAAGGTATTTTTCTTTGTCAACGCAAGTACGCTTTGGATATTGTTACAGAGACTGGTAATTTAGGATGTACACCAGCTCACACACCTCTTGAGCAGAATCATCAACTTGCTAAAGCAGAGGGACCAACACTTGCTGATCCGACGAAGTACATGCGGCTTGTTGGTAGGTTGATTTATCTCATGAATACTAGGCCAGAGTTGTGTTATTCAGTCCATATTCTTTCACAATTTATGTAGAATCCGGAAGAGGCTCATTGGCTTGCTGCACTTCGTGTTGTGCGGTTTCTGAAGGGGACGTTGGGTCTGGGAATTCTGCTGCAATCCGACCCTGATCTCACGCTCTCAGTATACTGCGATGCATATTGGTCATCTTGTCCTCTTACCCGAAGATCACTCAGCGCTTTCGTGGTAATGCTTGGTGGATCACTTATTGCGTGGAAGACTAAGAAGCAGCGAACTGTGTCACATTCTTCTGCCGAAGCAGAGTATAGGTCTATGGCAACAGCGTTACGAGAGATGAAATGGATTCGAAAGCTATTAAAAGAACTGGGTCTTGAGCAGTTTACTCCTACTCGTTTTTCTGTGACAGTAAGGCTGCAGTTCACAGAGCTGCCAACCCGGTTTTTCACGAAAGAACAAAACATATTGAGAATGATTGTCACTCTGTGAAAGACGCAGTTCAAGAGAGGATCATCGTCACTCAACATATACGCACGAACTCGCAGATATCAGATATATTAATTAAAGCACTTGGACGGGTTTCATTTCAAAAGTTAGTATCCAAGTTGGGCATTCAATATTCTCCTGCTCCAACTTGAGAGGGAGTATTGGGGATATTGTCATATATTTGGTTGTATATTTTCTTATATGTGATAAGGAAATATGTTGCACCGCTTTAGTCTTTGTATAAATGTGAGATCGTATGATGTTAATAAAACAAGCCGGTTGATTATCAAACCTACATGTTGTGTATGTAATTTTCCAAATGAAGTTTAACCGTAATCAATGAGTAATTTCCAAATAATAAGATTATGACAATTGAAAACTATATTTGTAACTATTGCGTATGTGTTTGTCGTTTAGTTTGTTGGTACCGTAAAATAAGAAAATAAATTGTACAAATTGAAGGAGGAGGGGGAAGCAAATCGTAGGGAGCAAGAAAAGGTAAATCTCATCATTGCATGAATCGGTTGGGATGCTTTACTACAGTCTTGGCTGCACGTGCCTCTGTCCCAGCATTTAACAATCGCGTTTTATTAATTTAATTACAGTTTGGTATCAAATCAGATAATATCTTAGCAGAATCAGTCCATTTGGACGACTCTAAGCTGCCTGCACTGCATTTTACAAAATGTGATCATGCAAATGCAACTGTCCTTTTCTACGTCCACCCTGTCTCCTTTGTGACGTCCGGGATCATCATCATCATCATATACACTCACCACAGTTTCCTATTTTCAAATAAATAAGTGAAATACCACACCTGTATGCTTACTTGTAAACATCTGAAGCCATATCTAGTATACATATCACTGCAAGAAAACAGCATACCGAGGGAAAAAATCATCGGTATGTCGTCGGAATAACGTTATTCCGACGACGTACCGACGAAACAAATCCTCGGAAATAACTCCTCGGAAATTCATTTTTTCTCGGAAATCTCTCGAAAATATCCGACGAAATTCCGAGGAAATGAATTTCCGAGGAAACTCCGAGGACCACCAGTTCGTTGGAAAGGTCCTCGGAATATACCGAGGGAGAACTTCCTCGGGATATTTCGATGGACTTTCCGATGGTCCAATCCTCGGAAGTTCCGACGAAATGTTCCTTTTCATCGGGAATTTCCGAGGAACAGAGCCCTCGGAAAATTTCGAGGAAGGAGTCCCTCGGTATATTCCGACGACTTATTCTGAGGAAATGTTCGTCGGAAATTTCCGAGGGTTCATTTCCTCGGAATTTCAAAAAAAAATTAATTTTTTTTTAAAAAATAAATTTTTTTAAATTTGAATTCGAAAATATAAAATTAAAATTGAAATTGAAAACATATTAGATAATATTCAAAGTTGTACAAATAAAAATAAAACATTCTGAGTTTTTTAAAAAAAAAAAAACTACAGGTCTTGCACGTTCGGGAACACCTCGTTCGAGTACATCCTCTTCACCATCTCCATCATTTGCTGGTTCAGCCTCTTCTGTGTCTCATAGCCCGTCTGTTGAGCCGCCATCTGGGTCTCCAACAAAGATATGCGATCATCCTTGTCCTTCAACTGAGTCGTAAGTACTTCTGGATCAACAAAGGGCGGTGGTGCAGAAAAAGGAGGAACCGACCGGGAGCGACGACCCAAACCGACCAAACGTCCCTTCTTCTTTGGAACCGACTGAAATAGAAAATAGTCAAATTTAAATAATATAAAAAGATGATAAATAGAAATCAAGAAATAAATGAATTGAACTTAAAAAAAAAGAACTTACCGATTCAACGATTTCGTTGATTCGAACCCGGGACAAGTTGGTCGAAGCCGTCGAATCGTCATCCTCGGTTTGAAGCTGAGACACTTCGTCTTGCACCTGAGTTTGGACCAGGGTGACTACTTCCCTCACAAGACCATCATCAATCTGGTCGGTTTTCTTGTTGGTATACGCCCTCTTCATTAGGGCGAGATCATCAACCGGCTCGCCATCATTTTCTTCCGCCTTGAAAAAAACATAAATTAAACAAACATTAGAAATTAGAAGAAATGCACAAAAAATAAAATTTTAAAACTTAAATAATTGAAGAAAAAACGGCTGAACTTACCATGCGATCCCTTAGAGTGGCAATAGATTGAGCACCCAAGTTATGCTTGAAGACGCCCTTCCCTTTACGCTCGCTCCTGCGGTTGGTGGAGTTGGTGGAAGAAGTTTCTTTCGTCTCTTCCTTATCCCATGCACACACAACTCCTTCCAGACCGTGTTGTTCATCGACGTTGGGACCTTTTAATAAAAAAAGAAAAGAAAATAGTTAAATAAATAAAAAATAGTTTAATAAATTAAAAATTTGTTTAATAAATTAAATCAACCTTGTTTATTTCCCACTTCTTCTTCCACTCGTGCATCTGCTTTCCATAGTTGTCCATAACTTTATGGACGAAGTAGTGATAAATAAAGAGCGTATCATCGGAATTCCAGTTGAATTCTTGCTGAAAAAAAAACACAATTAGTAGAAAAATTTATATTAAAGATTAAAAATATAAGTAAACAATTAAAATATTTACCGCAAACTGACGAAACCACAGATGCTGCTTGTCGGTAGGAAAGTCAGTGAAAGTCGGATGTCCCTTGTTGAGGGTCGAGTACATCATACGGTAGATCCATGCGCTGATCCCGTTCCCGGATCGGTTGAACCTAATAAAAAGAACAAATTATTAATAATGAATCAAATTTTAATGAAAAAAATACGTTTAATTACCATGTTTGACCCCGTCCATGTGGATACGGAGTGAGATACAGAAGATGGTCACGACCGGGCTGTCGAACCAACTCCGCAACACTCATCAATCCCGGAGGACCCGGAGGAGCAGGAGCGGGTGCAACAGCGGGAGCGGGAGCAGCGGGAGCCGGAGGAGCGGGAGCGGGAGGAGCAGAAGCGGGAAATGGAGAGGGAGATGTATTGTAGGAGCTATGGGGCGAAGCGGAATCCTGAATCTGGCTGGAATCCCGAGACTGGCTCCCCGTACCACCACGACCACGACGCTGTCGAGGCCGGGTCTGATCATCATTAGACCTGTAAATTAAAAAAAAATATTTAAAAAATAGTTTTTAATCACAAAAATATAAATAGTTTAATAATTACAAAAAATAGTTTTAATAAATAAAAAACAGTTTAATAATTACAAAAAATAGTTTTAATAAATAAAAAATAGTTTAATAATTACAAAAAATAGTTTTAATAAATAAAAAATAGTTTAATAATTACAAAAAATAGTTTTAATAAATAAAAAATAGTTTAATAATTACAAAAAATAGTTTTAATAAATAAAAAATAGTTTAATAATTACAAAAAATAGTTTTAATAAATAAAAAATAGTTTAATAATTACAAAAAATAGTTTTAATAAATAAAAAATAGTTTAATAATTACAAAAAATAGTTTTAATAAATAAAAAATAGTTTAATAATTACAAAAAATAGTTTTAATAAATAAAAAATAGTTTAATAATTACAAAAAATAGTTTTAATAAATAAAAAATAGTTTAATAATTACAAAAAATAGTTTTAATAAATAAAAAATAGTTTAATAATTACAAAAAATAGTTTTAATAATATTAAAAATGTTTAATAAATATAGAAATTTATATTATATATATATATGTATATTTTTTTTTAAATCCCAAATAATAGTTTTAAATCACAAAAATGTTTTATAGAACGCATCTTTTCCCTCTGCGTAACCGTCTGGAAATTCCAAATCGTTTGAAATCCAATCAAAGAACGCATCTTTTCCCTCTGCATCAAGTCGGTATATGGGAAAGGGAGCCATACCATTCTCATCAACATGAAGTTCTGAACGAGCACATATATCGACTAAATCCAGTCTTGACTTCAAATTATCCTTTGTTTTACCTTGAACATTAAGGATCGTGTTCATGAGATTGTCAAAAAAGTTATTCTCAGTATGCATGACATCTAAATTATTCCTTAGCAGATGATCCTGCCAATATGGCAGATCCCAGAAAATACTTTTTTTTGTGCCAGTTATGTAGGTCTCCAACAGCATCTACCGGAAAACGCTCATGTCCACCGACTTCTGGCGTCCTTTCTGCACCAAAATCTCTTAGTTGTATCTTCAAATCTTTCCCACAAATTTCCGGAGGTGGACTGTCAAACACCCTCTTGTTCTTCGTAAACAAATTCCTACTCCTACGATATGGATGATCAGGTGGTAGGAATCTCCTGTGACAGTCAAACCAACACGTTTTCCTTTCGTGTTTTAGTTGGAAAGCATCAGTGTTATCTTGACAATATGGACATGATAGCCTTCCATGCGTTGTCCATCCAGACAACATATCATATGCTGGAAAATCACTTATTGTCCATATTAGTACTGCCCGCATTTGAAAGTTTTCTTTACACGAAACATCGTATGTTTCAGCACCTTGAGCCCATAGTTGTTGCAACTCATATATTAGTGGCTGAAGAAACACATCAAGTGATCTCTTAGGATGCTCTGGTCCGGGAACGAGAATCGAGAGAAACAAAAACTCTCGTCGCAAGCACAAGTTTGGGGGGAGGTTGTATGGTGTAAGAATGACGGGCCATAGAGAATACTGTCTTCCACTCTTGTCAGACGGGCTGAAACCATCAGTACATAATCCAAGGTAGACATTTCTTCTTTCATACGCAAAGTCGGGATACTTTGATTGGAAATGCTTCCACGCTTTTGCATCTAAAGGATGTCTGATCTCAACATCTGTTGAGTGCTCCGCATGCCATCTCATTGGTTGCGCTGTGCGTTCAGACAGATACAACCTCTGCAACCTTTCCGTCAAAGGTAAATACCACATCCTTTTATATGGCACTGGAACTCTTCCACTCGTATCTTTATAACGAGGCTTTCCACAAAATTTGCATGTAACCCGCTGTTCATCCGCCCTCCAATAAATCATGCAGTTGTCGTTGCATACATCTATTACCTGATACGATAAACCAAGACCAGCTACGAGTTTCTGAACCTCGTAGTATGAACCAGGAGCTACATTATCCTCGGGTAGAATACCTTTTACAAAATCAGCAATCGCATTCAAACAGTCTTCAACCAAATTATAATAATAATCTGTTTTAATGCCCATCAATCTTGTAGCAGATGATAAAGCTGAATGACCATCTCTGCAACCTTCGTACAATGGTTGCTTTCCAGCATCCAACATATCATAAAATCTCCTAGCTTCTGCATTGGGTAAATCTTCCCCTCTAAAATGATCATTTACCATCTGCTCAGTACCTACACCATAATCTACATCCGTTCTAATTGGTTCTTCTAATCTAACCGCTGGCTGAGTTACGCTAGTATTACCATGTTCATAATCAGTTTCCCCATGATGATACCAAATTTTGTAACTTCGTGTAAACCCACTCAAATATAGATGAGTCCAAACATCCCACTCTTTAATAACCTTCCTATTTTTACAATTAGAGCAAAGACATCTTAACATACATGTTTTTGCTTTCGGTTGTCGGTGAACTAACCCCATGAATTCGGTTATATTTCGTTGGTATTCTTCCGTAAGCAATCTCGTGTTCGGATCCAAATGAGGTCGATCGATCCAAGAACGAAAATAATTTGAAGAAGACATGTTTTTTATGAATCAAATTCGTGTGTAAAGAGAGTATGAGGGAGGGTGAAGATATGGAGTGAATGAAGAGGAAGAGGGGTGCTTGTATTTATAGTTGAAATCCTGCCGACAGACCGAGGAAATTCCGACGGAATTCCGACGCCAATGGCTAGTTCGTCGGAATTTCCTCGGAATTTTTAAAATCCCCCAACGGCTCTCTAATGGCTATAATATATCCTCAGAATTCATCGATTTTTTCCGATGAATACATTTTTCCTCGGTATTCCATAAGAATATTCCGACGGATTGAGATTTTCTCGGAATTCCGTCGGTATATTCCGAAGAAACCAAATTTTGTGTTTTCTCGGAATATCCTCGGAAATTCCTCGGGATATTCCGAGGATTTTATTTTCCGTCAGAATATCCGTCAGAATACCGCTGTTTTTTTGTAGTGTATGTAGACTTTTGCAGTTAAAAATTAACTGCATATATTGGGACTTACACAAAATATGAATATAAAACCATACATTTGTGTTTGTGTACATAATTAGAATATTAATATTATTATGATTATTATTATTATTATTATTATTATTATTATTATTATTATTTTACATAGTTAGAATATTTGTATGTGTGTGTAAAACAGTACATTATGTTGGTATACACAGTTAAAGAGATCGGAGTTGAAAACGAATCTAGGAGACGGAGACCGAGACTTCTCTCTCTCCTCTGTGAGATGAGATGAAGCTTTCACGGGGCTCTATCGACGGTTTCTGGTTCTTGGCTTTGATTCTGGGAAGCGCTGCTTCTTAGGCAGGCTTCGCCGGCTCTGTTTCCGGGAGAAAGAGGCTTCTATGGCTTCGTTCCTCGCCGGCTTATGAGTCCGAGGTGTGGAGGCTCTGTGTCTTGCACCGTCGGTTTTTGATTGTCACCCCTTTTCTTAAGGGTGTGACTTTAGCTTTGTTCTTGATTCATCTGTTCTTCGTTTGGTCCCCTCTGAAGAAATCTCGAATAGATCGAGTAATTATCTTCGATGGTGTTGACGACAAACAAGATGAGATGTGGGATTGATTAGCGGCTTGGAGGCTTAGGAAGAGATCTCGACATGGTTCGACAGAAGCTTTCCGTCAAAGGAGCTCGGCCGTAGGTGGTGGTGGTGAGATCGGGTACGGTTTTCGGTGTTGGGTTGCATGTTTCCTCCGACAATGGAGGTTGGAGAAGGGATCTGGTGACACGTGTGCCTCGCAGTTGAGGTCTCAACACGTGCGCCGTGCGTTGGCGTTTGGGGCAGTGGCCTCCTGTTTTTTGGGCTTGTTGTTGGGCCGGTTTTAAGATTTTCGTTTTTGTTGAAATTAGGTTTTGGGCCTCTCTTGGACTTTAGTTGTTATGGTTGGATTTGGTTCAGTTGGGTTTTTTCCTTTATAATAATATCAGTTGGCAAAAAAAAAAAAATGTTGGTATACACAGTTATAGCATTTGTATGTGTGTGTAGATAAAACAAATAGGTATGGACGTGTAATGAAGAGAAGAATGGTAAAAGAGGAATGAGTTTGGGAATGTGAAAATAGATGTCGTTTCTTCAACATTTGTTTCTATTGCTGATTTGATACCTAAAGTTCACACCTTTATAGACACTTTATAGAATAACAAAGCTATAATATGGCTTATATTTTTACATCATCACATGATCATGGGAGGTTAAAACAGCCAAAATGTCACACATTCCTGTTTTTATTGGCCGTCATATTTGCTTCAGAATTACTATTTTTGTTAGGGTTGGATTGTATTCTGTATATATAGGGCCGCATATATGCCATCTACCCTTGTTATTGGTTATATGTATTTTTATAAACGAGATTGATAACTTAAAGCTGATAGACTGTTTGCAGTTATAATTGTATAAATTACGTATTGCTACTGTATGTTTTCTCGAACTTATACTACAGTTTTATCAGATTATGGAATGTCTAGACTTCCAAAAAGTTTATTTAATCATTTTAAAGTCGTACTAGATTAAGATCCGCGCCTTGCGCGGGATGAGAGGTCAGTGACATTTACATATATAACTAAATCGGTGCGGACATATAGATCAAAATAATCATTGTTATTTACAATCATTTTATCGTAAATAAATCCAAATAATAATTTTTATCTTTTAAATTTTTTATAATTAAATTTAAAAGATATGAAAATCGATGTATAATATATTTTTTAATATGACTATTTATTAAATAAAATTTTCCTGCTCACATGGTTTTATGATCATTTATATTTTGTAACAAAACATTAAAACATTGATAACAAAATTTTAAATATGAAACTTTTAATATTTTTTATTAATTTATAATCATTTTTACAAATTCAATGAAATTTTTGAAACTAAACTATTAAATTCTTAGTATTTGTTCAGTAAAAATTTTGAAATTTAAATATTTATGCATTTTATATGATATATAATTTAATTTCAACAATACTAATATATATATATATATATATATATTTAATCTAATATTTATTAAATAAGACATCTTACTCATATAAATTTATGAACATTTGTATCTAGTTATAATAAAAAAATTAAACTATTGATACATATTTTCAAAGTGAGATTAGTTTATTAATTTATATTCGTTTCTAAAACTTCAAAATATAACATATATTGAAAAATTGAAATTTTGATTATTCGGTTATATTTTATTGTCTACTTTGTTTTAATAATATTAATATAAAACAAAATGATAGAGGATGTAAAAATTATTATCAAATCTTAATTATTTTAAAATCATTAATTATCATATATATTTTGATCTGATAAGGTAATTCTGTATGTTTTATTTAAGAAAATAATGAAGAATATTTTTATATTAATAATTAATTATACGATTAGGTTAATGAAAAGTATACTATATGTTTAGATAGACCACCTTATTTTTCTAAGAATTTTGAAATTGATTCTCGTGATGACACGTGTCATGGTTCAAATGTTGTAATGTTTCTCTTTTAATATATATGAGATTAATATAAAACAAAATGATAGAGGATGTAAAAATTATTATCAAATCTTTATTATTTTAAAATCATTAATTATTATATATATTTTGATCATATAAGGTAATTCCGTATGTTCTATTTAAGGAAATAATGAAGAATATTTTTATATTAATAATTAATTATACGATTAGGTTAATGAAAAGTATACTATATGTTTAGATGGACCAACTTATTTTTCTAAGGATTTTGAAATTGATTCTCGTGATGACACGTGTCATGGTTCAAATGTTGTAATGTTTCTCTTTTAATATATAGGGGATACCGCCATTGGCAAAAGGACCAGCGACCATGCAGTTACAAGATCATTGGAGAAATGACAATTTTCTCAAATATATCTTTTTAAGTTTTTGTCACAAAAATAATCTATAATAAAGATAAAATAGCCATTTTTATTTTGAAATTTTTAATATTTATTTTTCACTTTTTAAAATTCGAAACCATATCCCCAAAAATCCACTTCTTAACTCTAAACCCTAAGTCTAGATTAGTTAACCCTAGGGTAAAAATGTATTTTTACTCTTTAATAAAACTTATTTTGATCATTTTTTTCATTGAGAGCTATTTTTGTGAAAATAAACTAAAAAATGTTATACTAGGAAATTTCTATTCGAGAAATCTTGATATATATATATATATATATATATATATATAATCGCATACTGCCTTTAGCATAAACCATGCAGTAATAAAATCATGAATTTTTTACTCCCTAAGACACTTTATCACTTTGAAATTTCATCCCAACACACTTTCTACATATGACAACCTTTGGAGCTAGTGAATGTCATTTATGCCCTCATGCAACAGAAAACGCAAAAACCAAACCGGTCCGATTTAATTGTTGTACCAACCCTCTTTTTAATCAATTCCCAACTCTAATTTCTAATTCAAAACTCACAGCCTCTCTCAACTCACCCCTTTGCGGCGATTCTTTAAAACCTTAGATTTTCTCTTGCAAACCACACATAGGCTTTCTCCTTCCTGTTTCGCCTCCAAATCACTGAATCACACCATCTTTGTCATTCTTCTGTTCTTCAAGGTCAAGACATGCAAGGTTTGTTTCATCCTAATCTACACATTCTTTTGTCTGGATCCAGAATTATAAGCTTCTAATTGATTTCTTCAATAACTACACCATCTTTGTCTGGGTTTCACATTCTCGATTCAAATCCATAGAACACCGATTTGTGTTCGTGGTTATTTTTATGAATTTGGTTTACTTTTTCATACCCAGAAAAATGATTTCACGGTTTTTAGATTTGCCAAAGTTAATTTTTTTTCCGATATTTTCAGGTAACAACCACCTACTGGTACCCTAGTGGACGCCTCAACATTTACTCAAAGCCAAACCTTCTAGCTTTCATCCACCATGTAATTCTAGATTTGTGGACGGAGTAGAAGTAAGAAAGATTTATGGACATCCTTATCAAACTAACCTAATTCTTAAGCTTTCATCTGCAAACTTTTTACTTTCTATCCTCCATGTCCATTTTCACAAACCGACTTTTTGTGTTTTTTTTTTGTGGTTGATACTTCTAACCCATGTAATATGTTAAACCTAACTCTAGGTATTTAATTTAGGCTTTGTATTATGTTAACGATCAGCACCAACCTGATTGCATCGGGTTTATTTTGAACATTTTGTGGATGCAATAGATTTGGAAAAGTGTATGTGGATGGAATAGATGCAAAAACGTTTTGTGGAGAGAATAGATGTAAGAAGTTTTTGTGGACGGAGTAGAAGTAAGCAAGATTTGTGGATGGATTAGTCCAGCCACAATATAATGGACGGAGTAGAAGTAAGAAAGATTTGTGGATGTCCTTATCAAACTGACCTAATTCTCAAATTTTAATTTTGGTCTTTGGATTGAAAGCACAGAATTGACATCCAATGGTCAAGACTAAGGCTCTTGAATCAATAAACCGAATAAATCAATACATTCTAGGAAACAAATACAAAACCGAACCGGTTTTTCTTTTGGAAACAAAACACAATCGCAGCTAGCTCTCATTAAGGGCATTTGTGTCCGAAATTTTGTTTGGGCCAAAGAAAAGTGTCTTGAACGTGCAATGTGTCTCTGAGTGAAAGACAAACTCAGAATGTGGGCTATGGCGTAAACAACTCTATATTCGAGTCTTTGAAATCCTAAAAATATCACAGATTAGTCCGATATTTTATAAACAGTGGGCCTTGTTTAATTTCTTTTATTAGGCCCAATACGTAATCGGCGACTTTAGAATTCCCTAACTAGAATCGAGTTGGGTTTTGGTTACTATAAAAAAACCAACTTTTTGAGAATGATGCTCCTTAACCAAACTTTTGTTTAGTTTATTTGTTTAAAATTCTTTTGCAGAAACTACTCCAATCCTCGTGAGTACGATTAAACAAATCAGGTAATTTACTACAAAACAATAAATGCAACTGTCGTAAACGCGGTGGAATCAGAGCCGTCCATCTCCAAAAAAAACACAAACACGGCTTTGGGTAAAAAAAAATGGGCCCCACGTTTCGGCCACGACCCATAGATTCAGCCTTAAACCCACAAACTCTCTCTCTCTCTCTCACTCGCCTCCCTTCACGACCAAATCTCTCTCTCTCTCTCTCTCTCTCTCTCTCTCTCTCTCTCTATCCGCCACTACCACAGCTCTCTAGAGCCACTTCTTCTTCGGTCTCGGAGAGGGAAACAGAGAGAAAGATCAACATAAGCTTCTGAAAAAATCTAGCTCGGAGATATCAGATCGGATCCGGACTTTGTTTAAAGATGCAGACAACCAACGGCTCAGATTCGACGTCAGCCACGCCTCCGGCTAACCAAACGACTCCTCCGCCGCCTCAGCAGTGGCAGCAGCATCAACAGTGGATGATGCAGTATCCAGGCGCGGCGGCGATGATGATGATGCAACAGCAGCAGCAGCATATGATGATGTATCCTCACCAATACCTTCCTTACAATCACGGTGGTCATTATCACCACCACCCTCCTAACCTCCAATACGCACCGTATCATCAGCAACACCATAACCACCACCAAAAGACACATGAGCGTGGTGGATCTGGAGAAGACGTCAAGACTCTATGGGTTGGTGACCTTCTTCATTGGATGGACGAGACTTATCTCCACACCTGCTTTTCTCACACCGGCGAGGTAATAAAATATGATGTCCATGAATGATTTGTTACGTGTGAAAAGTGATTTGTTTCCAGATCTTGGTCTTGTTCTTGATGTTTTCTTGTGTGTTTGGTTTGATTCATTGTCTCTAGCTAAGGACTTTTTTTTTGGCAAGTTTTTTTATTTTTGAAACTGCTTTTATTGGATAAGATCCAATGATTATTTATTGAATTTTTCATAGAAGAAACAAATATGGTAATGGAAAAATATTATTTGACTTGAAAATGACATGACACCTTCATACTTCCGTTTAGGCAAAAAGTATTGTACTACGTTGCCATGTTGAGATGATCTTTTCTTGCTTAGAAGAAAATAATAAAAACATAAAAGCATGAAAACAGATTATTAATTTGATAATATTTTTCAATTAATCATACTTACATATTTGTTCTAATTATGTAGTTATGTTTTGTTCTACTGATGTTTAGGTTTCTTCTGTGAAAGTTATTCGAAACAAGCAGACACTTCAGTCAGAAGGATACGGTTTTGTTGAGTTTCTTACACGTGCTGCAGCTGAAGAGGTTCTTCAGAGCTTTAGCGGTTCTATAATGCCTAACTCCGAGCAAGCCTTCCGCTTAAACTGGGCGTCTTTTAGCACTGGTGAGAAGAGAGCAGTAGAGAATGGTCCTGAGCTGTCGATATTCGTTGGAGATTTGTCTCCGGATGTGACTGATAGTATGTTGCAAGAGTTGTTTGCTGAGAGATATCCCTCTGTCAAAAGCGCTAAAGTTGTGATTGACTCCAACACCGGCCGGTCTAAAGGTTACGGTTTTGTTAGGTTCGGTGATGAGAGTGAGAGATCAAGGGCTTTGACTGAGATGAATGGAGCTTTGTGTTCCAACAGGCAGATGAGAGTTGGTGTTGCGACTCCTAAAAGAGCTGTTGCTAATCAGCAACAACATTCTTCACAAGGTGACTGCACATATCTTATAAAGATAATAATGCTTCTTGTTAACATTCAACAAAGTTTTATGTTTTGGTTGGAGTAGCTGTGATAGTGGCTGGTGGACATGGAGCAAATGGTTTCACTGCTCATGGGTCACAGTCTGATGGTGATTCAAACAACTCAACAGTGAGTTGTCATTAGCCTTTTAACCTGCTTTGATTATTCTATCTCTGTTTCATTTCCTCTTATTCCACTGCAGATATTCGTTGGCGGACTTGACCCTGATGTTACTGAAGAAGACCTCAGAGAACCTTTTATACAATTTGGCGAGGTTGTTTCAGTGAAGATCCCACTAGGCAAAGGATGTGGGTTTGTCCAACTTTCTAACAGGTATGGTCTTTTACTTAGAAGTGTGGGCTTATGTCAATCATAAGATTGAGCCAACCTAATGTGTAATCTCAAAGCGGCATGCTGCCTTTGGTTGTGACAGGAAGAGTGCTGATGATGCGATCCAGAGTTTGAACGGGACAGTCATCGGCAAGAACACTGTCAGGCTCTCTTGGGGAAGAACTCCGAACAAGCAGGTAAATGTTTTTTTACTATCAGTAGACTAACATCAATTATTTTGGGAGGGTCAAACTTTGTCAAGAGGGTTTTTTCTAATCCTGGTTGTCATTATATAATCAAACTTAAAGTTAGTGGTAGACTTTAGGCAATAGCTGGTGGTGGAATCTATCTTGCTCTTCCCTTCGTTTCCTCTTTTGATTGTACAAGTTGTAATATCTAACACACCCAACTTGTCACTTCCCTTTAACATGGTCAAAGTCTTGATTTTCTTGTTCCCCATATTCGTACGACTTAAAAATGATTTTTAAACAAAAACTTGTTCCCATTCCTGTTAACATTGAGGTCATCAAGTTCTTGTTTCATGTCGCACATGTCTGATAAATATCGACTCTATCTATCTCTCTTAATGTGTTGGTGTCTACTTTGTGGCAGTGGAGAGGAGACAATGGAGGATACTCGCGAGGACAAGGTTACAACAACGGAGGCTACGCTAACCACCACGACTCCAACACCTATCCTGCCGAGACTTGAAGATAATAAGAGACTCGAAGTGTTCATGGATCATAGTGGTTTAAGCCTTCTGTGATTCATAACACATCAATCAAATGCTAAAACTTGTAGTCGAAAAAGAGAATTTTGTTAGATTTGATTTGGTTTTGATAGACTGAAACATGTTGGTTAATGGTTACTGGTGTCTTGTCTGAAGACTAACATAATGGTTTGTTCTCGTTAGATAATTTAGCCGTGCAAGTTAAAACCTTTAACTTCTCAGTTCTCACAACAGCTCCATTATAAATACAGCTCAAAGCTTAACCCTCGACACTACGCCGTTTTGGCTTCAGGTGGGGTCACGTGACCCCTTTAAATTTGGGGAAATAATATTTTACTAAAAAGGAAGTCATATTTTTTGTTTTACATTTTCGTTGAAATTTAATTTTTATATTTGTGTTTTTAGTCATATATATGTTTTTCTTTGTATAATATTTATCTTAAATGATTGAAGTTTTAATAATTGTATTTTAAATGATTGAAATTTTAATAATTGTATTAAAATAGTTGGAACACACTTATATCAATAGATCATGTTCCTGTTTTAATAGTATTGATATTTTCCTAAAATTATTATAATATTTCGTAAAAATTTGGCATTTACCCCAAGTAATTTATGTTTACATTTTCATACGCCCCATTAGTTTAGAAAAAAAATATTTTTATTATCTAATTTTTAATATCAAACTAGATCATGATCCGCGTGACCGTGCGGATTTTCTTTTATAGTAAAATATTTTTGATTATGCAATACAATATATCAATAAATTAGTATAATTTGATGTTATATATTATCTAATTTATAATAATATTTATGTAGCGTATAATATTATTATTATAAAATCTATATTTTTATTTTATTTTTGTAACAAAATTTATTTTGAAAACATTATTATGTAACAATACTGATTTACATAATTTTTGTTTTATTCTAAATTTGAAACATACGTGCAAACTAAATTAAGTTGAACCTACATAACAGAGAATTTGATATATAGTTATTAATTAAACCAATTTAGTATAGAAGTTTAAATAATAAACCAAATTTTTTTTTTAACTTAGGAGAATACACAGACGTTAATAATAGTAGAGTAAAATCTTATAAATACGATATGAATAAAAGTCAAATGTTTCATCTATGAAAGAATGTGTAAATTAGTTGTATTACATAGTAAAAACATTTAAAGGTGAGACTTCTAAGTGGTCTAAATTAAAAAAAAAACACATTGAAAGAAGATGTATATTAGTTGTATTACATAGTAAATACATTTAAAGGTGAAACTTCTAAGTGGTATAAATTAAAAAATTACATATGAAATAAATCATAATTTTTGTGCTAAATAGATAAGAATTTTTATTTTTAAATTATAAATAGAAAAGAATATTTATTTTTAAAAACATCCTTTAAAATACTTCTTAAATTTAATTTTGAAAATTAAATCATTTTTTTTAAATTGTTATTATCATTAAAATATTATTAAAAGTATTTTATATAATTATTAAAAAATTTACAATCAAAACTAAACTAAAATTTAGTTTCTAATTATACTTTGTGATAATTAAAATTTTAATTAACTAATTTCGAAAATATATTTTAAAAAGATTCTAAAAGTTATTTGAAAGATTTTGTTAGACATTTCTTTAAGATATTTATTAGTATTTGAAATAAAAATAAATATATTCAAATATATTAAAATTAAGTTATGTAAAATTTAATAATTTTTCCAAAGATGATTTAAATAAAAAAATCACAAATGAAATAAGTCATGACTTCTATTTTAATAGCATAGATTTGTGCCCCTTGTAAATAATATTTCTACTTCTGCCACTCTTCAGGTGGTTGCTGATCACAAGAAGATATTTTGGGACGTCTGCGTGAAAGCTCCTGGTGAAGAAGCCGACACTTCTCATTTCAGAGACGGTCTTCTCTACAAGCGTCTTACTTCAGGCGACAATGTTTTGGAGAAAGTCACCAACGTTAGAGGTCACCATGTGAGACCGTACAACGTTGGAAACTGGTGTTACCCTTTTCTCTCTTTCTTGATGACGCCGTTGTCTCCCAACGGCTCTGGCTCGCCGCCGGATAATCTTTTCGATGGGATGCTGATGAAAGGGAGGTCGGTTGTGGGGGAAGCTATTGGATTGCTTAAGGCAAGGTGGAAGATTCTTCAGAGTTTGAATGTTGGAGTGAACCATGCTCCTCAGACTATTGTGGCTTGTTGTGTGTTGCATAATCTTTGTCAGATTGCTAGAAAGCCTGAGCCGGTGATTTGGAAAGATCCGGATGAAGTTGGATCGCCTGCGAGAGTTTTGGAGAGTGAGAGGCAGTTTTATTAGTATAGGCAGAGTTTGAGAAAAGCGTTGGCTTATGATTTGCATCAGAGGCTCTCTTCAAGGTGAAAAAAAAGACATGAACATGACAGTTCTTGGTCAAGAGCTGGAACTTCTTGTCATTGTTATCATCATGTAAGAAGAATGTGTTCTCAAGTGTCATTTGTAGATTCAATCCTCTTGAGAAAGATTTAACTTTTTAAGCTTCAACTTGAAGGATTCAGAATCTCTCTTCCATTAATCTCTTAAAAACATCACTATGGACTGTTGTCTGATTACAACTTTCAAGGCGTGTCTGAATTTAACAGTAAACTTTTGCATTTCTTTATAACACTATGAACTTGGGAATGAATGAGTCTCTTAATACAAATTCCAGTTTACAATTCCATAACAAGATCAGTAAAGTTCTTTGACATCTCCATCCCCTATGTATGCTTTTGGATCTGTCATAACGCCCATCACCGTGTTTTAGCTAAAGGCTGTCGAGTAGAGACACCGTGCAACAATTTGACAAAACCCAAGAAGCTTAGTTTCCCATCAGTGTGTCTAATCCAGTCATGTAGGATGGTATGCACTGGGATCGATGATCCAACACCGAGTTCCTACAAAAACACGTATGTTCCATTTAGCACTTGGTTGAAAATATAGTGAATAGAAAGGGACAATGAGAAACTTACGGAAGCGAGTTCTTCGATGACGATAACTCGGTTCCCATTCATCTCAAAGAGCTCATAAGCATGGCGAACGCTCTGCTCCCAACAATCAAGTGACTCGTGCTGATGAACACTAATGGAAGCTGCACAAAACTCTTCAAAATCCATCCCTTTGTATTCAAGTCCATTTAACTGTGTCATTAACACCCAAACTTTTTGTTAACCAAACTGATTAAGCAAGAAGAGCCGTAAACAAAAGCAGGACAATACCAATGCAAGAAAGTCTGGTATCCGTGACTCCTTCATTGCTTCTGTCGCATTTGAAGCAAGTGCCTGTCCAACAGAAAATGAGCATCTAACTTTGAGCTGTATGTTAGAGTGTGTGAGAGAGAGAGAAGGTACGTACCGATCTGATGTTATCCAAAGTGATGAGGCCATTTTTGTTAGGTGCTAAAAGTGCAAACTGTGCTTTCAGATAAAGAAGTTCATCTGTGATTAATGTCTTGGACAGAGCCTGGAGAGAGAGTATAAAAGTTAGCATCAACACTAACAATGTGAAACAAATAACACAATGAAGAGATTGCAAGGAAAAATGTACCATCAAAGCAGCTTTGCGCAAAGAAGAAGATTTCAAATATGCTTTCATCTGCCTGAAGATCAGAATATCAAATGGGATATTCATCTTCTTACATCCCGCGATCCATGGATGCACTGGAGAAATGCACTCATCAGAAGATATGAAAAAGAAGATAAACCAAAGAAAGATTGTGGAGTTACTGACTCAAAGCTTGAGAGGCTGTCATTCTCTTTCGTGGATCTTTGTACAGTAACCGTTTAACAAAATCTTTTGCTTCAAAGGACAATGAAGGCCAAGGAGGCTCATTAAAACTCGGATCAGATTTAAGAACTGCTCTGAAGATCCCTGATTCAGTTCTTGCCCAAAAGGGACGGCTTCCACATAGGAGAATGTATGCTATGACTCCTATACTCCAAACATCCGCTTCCGTGGTGTAAGATCTGTGTAGAACTTCGGGGGCTACGTAATATGCACTGCCCACTATATCGTTTAGTCTTTCGTCTGGTCTGACAAAGTCTGATAAACCAAAGTCTATCACTTTCAACTGAGAGTTGTCCTCCTTGGAAGTGTACAAGAAGTTCTGGTACATGCAAAGTATTTAAGATTAGGGGAAGTTTCAAATGAAAATCTTTCTTATGAGTTTAAAAAAGAGGAGAATAGAGGTTCACCTCTGGTTTTAAATCTCTATGAACAACTCCTTGGAGATGACAGAAAGCTACAACGTTAAGGATCTGTGTAAGGACAGCTTTTGCATCATCTTCAGAGTATTTCCCTCCCCTAAAAGACAATGTGACATAGTCAGACCAAAAGTTAATAAATGGCAAATGAATCTCTTTCTTTTAATAGCAGACCTTGCTAGTATTCTGTCAAGGAGTTCACCACCTCCACATAACCTGAAAGTTCCAAGAAAGCAACTGTTTATTCACAGAAAATATGAATCTGAAGATATATAAGATTATTTTCCTGTAAATACGATTAAAATCTAGTTGATTCAAGCATTGTATGTAGCATGACAGCAATTTGTTCTTACTCCATTACGATATAGACGTTGGCATTGTCCTCGAAAGCATCATAGAATTGTACTAGATTGTTATGTCCAGATAACGCCCGCAGGATTTTCACTTCTCTTCTCACATCCTCTATAGATATTGCAGTTGTCATCTGGCAAAACCAAATACTAATGAGCAACGGTGACAGCTACTGCGAATCATGAAGTCAGATAAGTTGATTGCATGTTACAAAATTGCATGAGGACCATAGATACTTCTTCATTTACTTGATGACATAAGCACAAAAATGACTATGCTTCCAATGAATTATTGACCAAGTTATAACGTGTAGAACTTTTTCACCAGAAAAAAAAGTCAGCAAAATTTACATCTACTACCATTGAAAATCTCTTCACCTTTGACAAAACATATTAAACTTATCAAAAACCTTTACAACCTAATCCGAGTTCAAAAACATGTTGTCTTTTCTATTAATTTCTAAGCATAACAGTCCCACTACTCCATTTAATTTTTCCAACAAGAAGACAGTAAGTTCATAGAGAAGAAAGAAACTATCAAGAGAACCTATGAATGATTTCTTCTACTGGCAGCCATAGGCTAACATTACCATGAAACAGGGTAACATCTAACAAACCAAATCAGACAACAACAAAAAGAGACCAACACATCTGTAAAATGATCAAATTTCAAGCTAATAGTAGAATACAATGAGGCATTTCTCTATCTATCACCAATCAATCAAGAGCATGCAAACTCAAAGCCAAATGAAGCATAAACCTTAAGATTAAAACTTGAGAAAGTATAAGATTGTAAAGCTTTGACCTTAGATTTAGGGATGACTTTAACAGCAACCTCATGATCCTTGAGCTCTCCTTTCTTGAAATTAGCAGAGCAAGTATACCCAAAATGCCCTCTCCCAATCTCTTCCCCTAACTCCATCCTACTCTGAAACTCCCTTGAGAATCCGAATCTCTTGTCCAGCCCCACCTCCTCTCTCTCCTTCTCCTCCTCCGTCTGCTTCTTCTCCGCCGGCAAAGTAGCTTCCTTCTTCCCCTTTCTCCGCCGCAGAACATCCCGGATGTGTTTCGCCGGTGACGGAGGGTGGAAAGCACGCGCGAGCTGACGTAGCGGAGTGCTGGTGACGCTCTTGATCTCTCCTCCTCCGCCTCCGTCGCGGCTCTTGTTGCGGCGGTGCCTGGCGGGGCTTGGAGTGTAGAATGGGAGGAAAGGAGAGGACTTTACGGCGGTTGAGGTACGAACAGGTGTTTTCCCGGGATGGACAGGGGTAGAATCGTCATTTTGTGGGAACGCGTCTTTGGGTTTCACGGAGGAGGAGGGTTTGGAGGTACAACCTCCCATCGTCTTCTCCGGTTTACAGTCAAATTGAAAGAAAAAAAAAAGAAATTTAATTTTGAAAAATTAAAAAGACAGAAGAAGAAGAATTGGGACAGTGAGCTTTATGAGAATCACAGCAAAGACATTGAATTGAAGGTCTGGTTTTTTAGAGAGAGGCCACATGGCAGAATCTGCGGGTGTGTTGATCTGATGAAGGTAGATGTGGATTGGTGGAGATTTAGTTGCTTTTTGCCACGTGTTTTATTTTGAAAATTTTATTAAAATTGTTTTGTTTTCTTGTTTTACTTTCGGTTTAATTTATCATTAATTATTTGTCTTTTTTCTTGTCTTTTATTTTGTGGGGGCCTTATAGTTTTTTTTTTTGGTCTTTTGTATTTTGATACTTTATTTAGACGAATATCAAACCAATAAAAAGTTTGGAAATCTGTTTTTTTAGAGAAAAAAATGGTAAATATGTCCCTTTAGACTAATTTATACTACTTTATGTCCTATTAGACTAATTTTTTTCAAAATGGCAGTAATGCCCTTAAAATTGTAATTTTTTTAAAAAGATATATATTGAGTTCGACAAAGGGGATCGATCGATCCCACTTTACAAGTTATAGTGGATCGATCGATCCCGATCATTATTCAGAACAAAAAAAAACGCGAAATATATACTGATCGACCTGGTCCATTTCACTCGATCGACGAAGGTCGATTTACACAGATCGACCGATCTGTAAGAATAGATCGATCGATCCCGTGCCGAGGAAAGAATCCCAAATCGAGGAAAGTATAGTTATGTAGGAGAAGATAAATGGAGGTTTTTATCATATTCTCTCTATTTTGCTGAGTTAAATTCGGTTCAAATAAGATGTATCAGAGTATGGGATCGATTGTTCCAAACTGTCAATCGATCGATCCAAATTTCCGATCGATCGATCCATATTTTCGATCGATCGGTCGGTACGAGATCGAGCTTTGCCGATCGAGAGAACTGTACCAGGTCGATCAAAAGATTGTCCGTGTTTTTGTTTGTTTTGCATATTGATCAGGATCGACCGATGGATCGACCGTTCTTCTAACCAAGTTAATACGGCATGAAAATTAAACAAAGTTTTCCCAAACTGAAACAAAGTTACTAAAATTCAAGCAAATATAATCAGAAAAACTGAAACAAAGTTGTCACAAACAGAAACAAAGTTACTAGAAATCAAGCAAATGAAGTTTGGAAAACTTTCACTAAATTGTGAAGAACACAGCAAACAAATCCACTATATTGGCATCTTGCAAGTTGCTCTATTATGACCACCAAGACCACATCTACTGCACTTACGAGACTGACCCCCCTGTGATCCTTGTGATGATCGGATTTTGTCTTCAACAGTTTCATATCTGCGTTTTCTATTTCTTCCAAGAGATCTTCTTGTCT
>NC_027752.1:35525960-35537597 GCF_000695525.1 Brassica oleracea var. oleracea
TGTGAAAATTTTGTGAAAATTTTGTGAACAATCAATGGAATATAGAAGACGGCGAAGAAGGTTGCCAAGGTTTTTTTGTCGCTTTTTTTTGATCCTTTTTCGTTTTTTTTTTTAAATCGATTTTTTAAAAAAATATAAAAGTGAATATTCTCAAATATTTTGTTTCCATATTTTTAGGAACTGGTTTTTTATCCGTAGAATACAACTAATATGTAGAAATCAGTTTCTACAGTTTTTTAGAATTATAGTAATGTTTAGAATTTGATTTCTACATGTTTTAGATTTATAGTAAATCTGTAGAAGTCGGTTTCTACATGTTTTAGAATTAGATTAATGTGTAGATTTTGATTTCTAAGAATTTTAGAATGGTAGGTTAAGCGCGGAATGTGTATTCTACATATTTGTAGAATACTCCTATTTACGTAGATCACGTATTCTAAACATTGTAGATTCAATGAAAAAAGTAGATTTCGTTTTCTACTTCGTAGAATATCATTTCTACTTTTTTTAGAACATAGTCTGAAATTTATAATTTTAACTTTTTTATAACTGGAAAATATACCATTATGTTCATATAGGTATTTTAACAAATGTTACTATTTTTCCAAATTTTTTTTGTTTGTAAAACTCTTTATTAAAATTATTTTCATAAATATTAAAGGGTATTATAGGAAAATATGACACAAAATATAGATTAGTCTAAAGGGACATAGTTACTATTTTTTTGCTCTAAAAAAACAGTTTTCCCTAAAAAGTTTCACATAAATTGGTGAACTGTGTAGATCTTAGTGTTTATGGAAAATAATCTTACAAAAATGATAAGAAATAAAAACCGTTTCTCAATCTAATAATAAATACTAATCATTCTGTTTCCAGAAAATAAAATAAAAAACTGTTTAAAAATATTTATAAGTTTTCAACATATTGTTTATCAATTTAAAATCACTAAATTTATGGAATTATTATTGATACAATTTATTTAAATTAGTTAATCATACAAAATGATGCATGTATTCAAATTTTATTTATTTTCTTAATATATGTGGAAAGTGAGATTCAGAAAAGAATGTAGTGAAAGATTGAAAAAAAATCATTACTAGAAAAATAGAGGGAGTACACATCTAGATGATCCAAAGAGATTATGTAAATATAATTTTTATATTTATATACTCCCTCCGTTCCTAAAAGATCCATGTTATAGTTTTTTCATACTTATTAAGAAAACATTTAAAATTGTATTTTCCAATACATTGTTTTCCTTAATTAGCTATTTTCAATAACTTTTAACCAATGAAATTTTATTAAACACAATTGTATTTTTTGAAAAGTACATTTTTTTCATTAATTAATGCTTTGAAAATGTAAAAAATGTATCTTTTTTAAACAATTTTTTTTTCTAAAAAATGGATCTATAAGGAGCAGAGGGAGTATATAGCATTTTTCAACTTTGTGTTAGATATTTGACAATATATATAGTTGTTGGGTCGTATCTTTTAAGAAATAGGCCCAAAAACGGAATTCGAAACTCGCAAACAACAATAACATCCCAAGCTAAGTTTTGAAAAAGCTACATGCGTTTAATTTGCTTATGGGTTAAGGGCTATCATCACATAAGTAGTTTAAAAAATATATATAATGGAAACAAAAAGTGGTCCACTGTAACAATTTCAGAACGATTGCTAGCATGTGGTTGGCGGTATATAACAAGTTTGTAATTTTGTAGATAATTTACTAAAGATTATCTATCAACCATGAATCATAGTCCCTAGTCCCTGCATGGATTTACATATATAGTTATCTTTTTTCCTAATCTATCTTCTCTAGTTAGTAAATACCAAATAGTCAGCGAAGAATATTGATTTGAAAATCTATCTCTAGCTAACTGTAGTCAAATAACTTCGCTCTCAAAATCAAGATAACTTAACAAATATATGTATCACTAATTGATTGTATGTACATATCTGCTCTTTTTCTTCAAAGAAGTTGATATATGTAATGTAACCCAACAACTTCATTGTATCTGGACAGGATGTATTTCAATTTTCAAATGCTTATTAGATCGATCAGCATCTTCAAGAAGAATTAACTGGTCCACATCTCTAGTTTATTCTCACTAACTCTTGATTTGATTACCGAATATTACAAGATCTTAGAAGTTGCGTATTTTTATGTTCATCTTCCCATTTTAGTACATCTGTATAGACTAACGCTGGTTATTGGTGTTTCGTGTTTGATTTAGTTCATATTTATTGATCATTCGTCTTTCATTTAATGACAACAGTGATTCGTTTTCTACAACCAATATTCGAGTTACATAGTCAAAATAAATAGGTGAGAATGATTACACAACAGGGTTGCAGTCCTTGTGCTATAAACCCTTCATTATTCAGTTAATCTCACACGAAAAATAAATAAATCAAAACATACAAAAGAAATTGCCCAAATTATAAACGAAATGCAAAAAGAAAAAAAAAAACACTCAAAAAACTTCACCATGCCTTCTTAATTAGTCCAAACACTATGTAGTTACCTCATCATCCCAAACTCATGTCCTTGCTTCTGTGAAGCCATATCTCAAGAAACCAACCCACGTGTATTATTTGGTTAAAGATTGTTAGATAATAATAAATAGTAGTAGTCGTTCACGTAGAGATTGTTAGATAAGACTGAGATTGACAGGTTTGCCACGTCCCATGGTGAAGCCTCTTGTTCCATCAGGCATCCTTGGTCCTTTTGTTGCTGTTTTTGGAGACGAAGATCCGTGTAAACCTAGACTCGGTGACATTGGGCCAAGGCTGAGTCCCATCCCAATACCGAAGCTACGTTCTCCTCCTCCTACCACATAGCTTCTTGGAGACCGTCCTCTTCCTTTTCCTCTCCCTTTTCCCCACAGTCCTCCAAGAGTGTTCTCATCACCCTAACGTGCACACCAAGAAATATATTTTTTTTCCTTAAAAGGAAAGGTTTAATTTGAAGGGGATTAAGCAACACTAACCTCGTTATCAAGCTGATGCTCGGTTAAATGGAGACGTGGAGAGTCTTCTCCTGATTCATAAGGACTCTCATCATCTATGAGGATGCCATCAAAGTTTCTTCTGTGCTTGAGAACTGATTTGGGCTGTAAAATACAAATTAATGCAACTTAATCTCAGAGGTTTTTTGAGTTACTTACGAGATATATATGTTGGTTAATAAAACATTATAAGTGTAATGGATTTACCGAGCATCTAAGAAGCAGCCTCACACGAAGTCCTTTCCTCCAGTTTCTTTCATCGTTCAGCTTCTCCACCTGGTATGCATCACATCTTAGAAACTACTTCACTGAGTTTTGGATGAACTGTGAAAGAAAAGATTCACTCACAGCTTTGTCCGCGACAACAGTGTGGTCATACTCGATCAGTGCGTGAATCTTTGGATTAAAAACAATCTTTTAAGTCCATGAAAAGCTCAAGAAACAGAGGAAATTATTAGAAGCAAGTTTTGGTACTTACTTTGTTGCTCATCAAGAAATCTCCTTTTGGACGAGAGGAGTTTGATTCTGGAGGATGACAGATTCTAATCGCTTTAACGCTGAAACAAATTCTTACTTGTTGTTTGGTTAGAAAAAAAAAAGCCATGTTGTTTAAGTGAAAGTATATGAAGTAGAGTGTTTCTTACTTTCCAACAACTCCAAAGATCTTCTCAAGGTTCTGGTAGGAGTGATCATCTGGTAGATTCTCTGCAACAACGGTCCGGCCCTGAAGAGCAATAAACAGAAACAAGAAGTAGTTAATATGTATATATATATAGTTGATTATAAATATAATGAAGGCTTTCATGGTAGTTAGTTACCTGCAAATCCTCTCTGTCTCTATCAGTAAATGGAACTTTACGCTTAACTTTCTTGTTGTCTTCACTCACAACCTTCATTTGTTAACAAATCTCTCAGTATATATATACTCAAGATCTTATGATTAGCATGTTGGTATCTAGAAAGAAGCTTACAAGCTTAGAGGAGGAGCGCAGAGCCAATGAAACTAAGTGGTGGTTACTCGTTAAAGCCTTGATCTTCTTGGTGGAAGCAATGTAAGATATTGGCACTGATTTTAAATAGAGACAGACATATGAATGTAAAAACAAAACAAAACTACGTTTTGAATATATATATATATATATTTACAAGTTGTTTCAGAAAACTGAAGGCTTACCATAACCTTCAGGGTCTTTGTTCATGTGCTTTGAGATGGACTCATTAGCTAAGAGACTCATATCCGTGAACTGGTACTCAACCTATACTTTGAAACCATAGTTAGTTTCAAGAAATTGAATTGAAAGGCTGAACCAGCGTCGGTTTAATCTTATTTGATACATCTATCATTATGTGCAGCTACACCAATTAATCAACACAATTTTTTTTTTTTAATTTTTTGTAAATATGATCTAATGACATAATTATTATCTCACATTATAAAACGAGATAAAACATAATACACATGTGAAAAGATATTGATAATTTATATTGACATTTTTTTTCCTATAATCCGAACATTGAATAGATTTGACATCAAAACATCAAGTTTCACTGCATATATTTGACAAATTTATGATCAATTTAAACACTTACACATATAAAAATTGAAAATGATACTTTTAACACATAAATTTCATTTTTTTTAAATAACACAAAAATAAAAAAAAACATTTGCAATTAAACAAAACGATAAATAAGTAAAAAAACAATAACGCGGGAAATAAAAGAAGTGTTAACCTGTTTGACGATCTTAAGGCGGAGATCATCAGAGAGCAACGAAGAAGAAGGAGAAGAGTTCTGATTCACCGGAAACTGAACCGCCGGGCTCGGAACGTAAAACGCAGCCGCCGGATCGTGAACGTGTGGATGCTGAGCAGGATCTCCTCCTCCGACGAAGAACCAATCCGACGCCTGAGAACCGACCGCCGTCCCTCCTCCGTCGCTGTAGTGAAAGCAAGGATAAAAGTAACCGGAGATCGGAGAAACCTGCGGTGTAGGTACGGCGGCACGCGATTGTGGTACGAACTCTGGTGCTTCAGCGTTGAATTTGAACGAGGACGCCTGAGTGCCGGAAGATCCGCCGCCTCCTCCTCCTCCTCCTCCGTCTGAGACTTTCTTATCCGCCGTGACGGATTCAACATCTTCTCGGTGCATCTGCGCCATTTTCCACTCACTATGCAAAACTCTCTTAACAAAATTTATATTTTTTTGGTGTTTATATTTTTTCAATCTAACAAAATTAATATTTTTTTTTTGTTGTTTGTAGATTTGATTTCTTCTTCTCTAGTTTTTTTCTCACTACTTCCTCTAATAGTTATAAAACAAAGATTTTTTTTTGAAGCCCTTGGCTTTTCGCGCAAATTATGGATTTGTAACGAGAAAAACTAGCTTCTAGCTTTGACTTTGTATTTTTACTATTTCTTTCAAACTGTTTTAGAACTTTTAGTTCTCTCTTCCTAAAAGAGATTAGGAACATAAAATATATTATTAGATGTCATTATTTAATTGATAGATTTGCAATCCATAAAAAATGAAAGAAAAACTGCTCAATCACAGACCTGTCAAAATTTGAAAAAATCATATTTCTAGTGTAAACATCTTTTAAAGACTATAAACAGCTTAAATGATATTGTTATCTACCCAACTTTAGTTTTCTAGTGATTTAAATACACATTCTCAATACCATTAACCACCAACCAGGTGGTACTTAATTAGTTCAAACTTCTTTTAGTTTCCTAGTGTTAATTAAAATTACTAACCTCTCAAGTTAATCAGCAAAAAGTAAATGAAATGTCCTATTTTATGTTTCTGATGACTGAAAGATGGTGAGTTTCGAATCACAAACATGGTGAATATCAAAAAAGAGTAAAAAAAAAAAAAAAAAAAAAAAAAAGCAATTCTAATAGCTCTCTCTCTCTCTCTCTTTTAATGAGTCTCACAGACAAGTATCATCCAATAGGATACTCATAAGGACATTTTCAAAAGGCACTTAATAGAAAATTAAAAATTTTAAAAACCCAAACTATACCTTGTCCCTCATTCTTGTTGCCCGAATACTTGTTGCAGTAATTCTCGATGTTGTTGCAGTTGACTTTGTTCATTTATTGTTGGGTTCAGTTTCATAATTTGTGGTTGCAGTAGCTGTTGCATTTGCGCTTGCCTTATTTGCTGTTGTTGTTGTATCATTTGCTGTTGCAGTTGACTTGGTTTCATAACTTGTGGTTGCAGTAACCCTTGCTGCTGTTGCTCTTGCTGTCGCCTTGCTTGACGTAGCTGTAACATTTGATACCTTTGCTGTTGCATTATTGTTTGCAGTGATCCTTGTTGCCCTAATCCGCGATGCCATGTTCCTTGTTGACTTTGCATCGATATTTGTGGTGCTTGTAGCACAGTGTTAGTTGGGTTTGGGCTTGGCTTCTGAGAGACCCTTATCATCTCTTCCGGAAATACGCCCACATTTGTAACTCCTGTTTGATTCGTAACATTCTTTAGTTTTTCTGAAACACTGTTATGTTCCACCTCAAGAGTCTTGATAGCTATCAAGAAACACAGAAAAACAAAAAGGAAACGGGTAAGTTATATATAGTTATTTTACTTCTCAAATCATTAGAATAATTCAAAATATAATTTATATAGAATGATCAATCGATCATGATGATCGATATATTGTGAATTAGACGAAAAATGAATATTACCATGATCTAGGATTCGTTTGGAGTTAGGAAGTCCGAGATCCTTGATCTTACTCATCTCCTCCTTGAGAGAGACAAGATACATTTGGATCTTGACGTATTTTTCATAAAGTGTTAACGTTTGAGATTTTTCAATGTCTTCCATGAACAACTTCAATGGATTACTCGTTGGTGGTGGCATGGGAGCACTATATATTAGAATGCTCAGAGGTTAGATTAAATGATTTTGTACAAATTATATGATATTAATTGGACGCATACATCATGATTTCAAACTCCTGGATGACTATAGATCTGATCGACTTGGTTTAAATCCAAGTATATTTTTTTTATTGATTGGTGAATAAAATCAGAACGTCCGCTAGAGGCCTAGCTAGGTGGTCAATGTTTACATATTTAACAACAAAAATCATAACAAATAGGTAAAAAGAGGGAAAGGAAAAGAGAATACGTGTTTGATGATGATGATGGTGATGGTGATGTGCAAGTGTTCATCGTTGATACTAAGTCTTCAATCTCCGATTGATAAGAACGTTCTCGGATAATTTTAGCCGCTATGGGCCTAGTTAGGTCGTCTATGTTTACATATTCAAAAGAAAAAAACAATTAGGTAAACACATGGCAAGAAAGAGAGCATACGTCTTTCCTTTTTTCCGTCTCAACCTTGAATAACGTGCAAGTATTCATCGTTAAAGTTATCCGAGTTTAGAAAAAAACCTTATAAGCTTTTCTCTAAGAAAACCCTAAATTTGATCCCGTCTTGCTTTTATTCTTTCTTTCAACCCTAGTACTAGTATTTATAGTATAGAAGAAGTATTATTATTTTTATTGTTATTAAATTATTTCCTTTTTTCCGTCTCAACCTTGAATGTTGATGACTTCGCAGCTTTGGGTGGGGAGCTATTTCTTGAAGAATCGAATCATAAATTATTTAGTTGTTGACAAAAAGAAAATATGTGTATCCAGTGAATTAAAATATATAGTGTACAAAAAAAACTCTTAAGACGACATATAGGTCCTCTACATGCATGGCAGAATAATTTTAGAACAATAATCATTAGATTTCTTGTTTATAGGTAAAATTCTTTGTAAAGATTTGACTATAAGCTTTGTAAAAGGCTATGAGTCTATGACTGTGCATTGATAGGCTGATGAGAGTTCGTTAACCAACCGGTAACCATATTTTATATCAGCTTAAATGGCAAACCCTTGTAAACCAAGCTTTTCGTATCTTAATATATGATTAACTGTAAAGTTCAAAAAAAAAAAATATGATTAACTGTACTTCGAAAATACAGAAACGTCTCTACAACAACGTTTTGTTTGGTATCATTACCGCAAAAAGTGATGAGATTCTTGTTTTCGGTATTACAATAATAAAAAGGGAAATGATTTAAACAATTAGTTTGGGGTCTCAGTACATATCCATTCTAGTTTTGTCTTCTTCTTTTTTTGAATATGAATGTAAAATTTTATTCAATCAAAAACTTTGTTACATCAAGTGCTACTGTTTTTGTATGTACAACGCACAAGCAGAGCAAAAACAAACAAAGAAACTACTTTTTCTATAACTCAAAACATGAAAAGACTAACTTCCTTACCTCATGTTATTCTTGTACCAAACCAAGCACTCAGCCCTTTCTCTAGATATTCTTTCCCCATCCCTTTAACTGTCAAAAGCTTCAGTCGAATCAACTTATCTACAAACTTGGATATCTTCAGTCTCATCCTTTGGCTGCTCACCATGTCTTCGTGCATTTCGTTCTCTCCAAATACTATGAACCAAAGCCTGAAAAGCATAGCTCATAAGGAACCCCTCCGTAGTTCTAGCTTTGCCACTAAATACCAAAAAGAAAACATTTGAGATAACTTCAAAAGGATGCACTTGCAAGCAAAATCAGATAACGCATAAGAGTTGTAATAAGGTTCGAATCAGGTTAAAACCAAAAAATAACTTTTTTCAACTGGAATAGAAAGAGTTTTAATTAAATATCAAAACATGTAAAACATAAGAGTAAATGAAAGAGAACAAAATAACTTGTTGCAGTAATCCTCGTTGCCTTAAAAAAAAATAGTACTTGTTTTCTCCTCATCATGAAAGAAACCAAACTACAAAGGACGTTTCTCCTCATCGTGTTGACCGAATACTTGTTGCCCTACTTGCTGCAGTAATTCTTGATATTGTGGCACTTGACTTGGTTTCATCATTTGTAATTGCATTAATACTTGTTGTTGTTGCATATGATTTTGTTTCATCATTTGTTGTTGCAGCTGAAATTTCAACATTTGTGCAGCTGAAATCCTCGCGGTTGTTGTTGCAAATGGCTTAGGTTAATTTGTGGTTGTTGAAATCCTTGTGGTTGTTGTTGCCCCAACCCTTGTTGTCCCAACCCTTGTTGTCCCAACCCTTGTTGCCCCAACCCTTGTTGCCCCAATGCTTGTTGCCCCAACGCTTGTTGCCCCAACGCTTGTTGCCCCAATCCTTGTTGTCCCAATCCTTGTTGTCCCAATCCTTGTTGTCCTAATTAACGCCTGTTGCCCCAACGCTTGTTGCCCCAGTCCTTGTTGTCTCAGTCCTTGTTTTTTTTTTGGTAACTCTGGTATCTGGGCAGCCACATTCTCAACTATCCCCGTAGGGGGTCCAGCGCCCCAACGGAAGGGATGTTAAATCCGCTGTGGCCGGGGCTCGAACTCGTGATGGCGGGCACCTTAGCCGAGGTTCCTATACCACCAGACCACGAGGCCCGGTTAAACTGTATAGGTTGAACTTTTTATAGTGACTGAGCTCACCCCGAAGGGCCACCTCGCCAGAAATCCCCGTAGGAATTTTTTAGCTAACCCAGTACCACCCCGCTTTCCCCGAGTATCGAACTGGCGACCTCGGGTAGTCGTGTGTGAGAAACGTTCAGTACTGCCGCTAGGCCACCTGACGTTCTCAGTCTCAGTCCTTGTTGCCTCAGTCCTTGTTGCCCCAACGCTTGTTGTCCCAGTCCTTGTTGTCCCAGTCCTTGTTGTCTCAGTCCTTGTTGTCTCAGTCCTTGTTGTCTCAGTCCTTGTTGTCCCAATCCTTGTTGTCCCAAGCCTTGTTTCCCCAACCCTTGTTGCACAAACCATTGTTGACTTTGCATCGGTACCCGTGGCGCTTGTGGCACAGTAGTGTTATTCTGGTTGAGGTTTGGGTTCTGAAAGACTCTTATCATCTCTTCCGGCAACACGTCAACATTGGTAATTCCGGTTTGATTCAGTCTATTCTTTATTTTTTCTAAAACTAAATCATGTTACACCTCAAGAGTCTTGATAGCTATATTTAAACAAACAAAGAAAAAAAAACAGATCAGTAATATATAGTTATTTTTCTTCTCAAGCCATTAGACTATTTTTAAAAACATATAATTTATATAAAATGATCGACTGATGATGAGGATCCATACATATTAGTTGGACAAAAAAAATTGAATATATATTACCATGATCCAAGAATTATTTGGAGGTAGGAAGGTCGAGATCAATGATCTTACTCTTCTCCTCCTTGAGAGAGACAAGATTTGCGTGGATCTTGACGTATTTACTAGAAAGTATTTGAGTTTTTTCAATGTGTTCCATGAACAACTTCAATGGATCACTCGTCGGGGGCATGGGAGAACTATATATGAGAAAGCATTTAGGAGGTTAGATTAAATGATGTTGTACAAGTTATTTGATATTACTCAGACGCATAAATCCACTAGATGTGATCGACTTGGTGAAAAATCCAAGTCTACCATCATGAATAAAAAAAAAGATTAATACTAACAATTAGGTAAAAAGAGGGAAATGAAGAGAGAATACGTGTGTGATGCTGATGATGCTGTGTAAGTGCTCATCGTTTGAATAAGTCTCTAGCTCCTCTACGCCTTTTCTTCCTCTTCTCTCTCTAAGCAAACCCTAATTTTCATCCACCGTGTGTTTCATTTCAACCGTAGGTACTCGTATTTTATAGGAGTATTATTATTATTTCCTTTTTATTATTATATATATTATTTCCTTTTTTAACCTAATCAAATCTCAACCCTTGGAAAAACGAATCGAATCATAAATAGTTTACCATTTTTGACAAAATGAAGATATATATGTATTCAATGAGTTAATTATATTGTACAAAAGCTTCTAAACTCGCGAACAACATTCTTGTCGATTGGTCAAAAAAAAAAACATTCTTGTGGACCATTTGGTGTAATTATGTTTTAAGACTCTTTAGTGAATGAGGAAGTTATAGATCCGCTAGTCTTTGCACTGCAGAATATTATAGAAGAAAGCCATTATGATTTCTTGTTTATAGTAGATTCAATATCATATGTCATCGTTAATTCTTTGAAAGATTTGATGAAAACTAATCCTTACCTTACATAGAACACTTTTACTATATAATGGATCTTAAACAAGAAGGCTATGACTGTGCTTTGATAGGCTGGTGAGAGTTCGTTAACCAACCGCTAAGCATATTTTATATCAGCTTCAAAGGACAAATCCCCGTGAGATCATCTCCGAAAGAAACTCTATAACTTCAAATATAGAATTTTTTGCTATTCAAAAAATAACTTCAAAACTTCAAATTTAGATCCTTATAATTAATTACTAGTGCGCGGGTTTGAATTTTCGGTTTTTGGTTATTTATTTAACTAAATAATGTATTTGTAATATTTGATGTATTATATTCACCAAGTAAATAATTTTTTTGGCATCTTAAACCATCTATTTACGATGAATATTCGATATCATATAAAAAATTGAACAAATAGACGTAATTAGAGAATTGTAGACGATATATAAAAACAATGGTTATTAATGTAAAATATGAAGAAATATTATATTATGACTTAGTATGGCATAAAAGATTATAAATTAGTTATACATGTTTAAAGAAAATAAAATGATTTTTAAACTTCTATGAAAAAT
>NC_027752.1:35538463-35552988 GCF_000695525.1 Brassica oleracea var. oleracea
AAATTTGATTAAAGAAAACTCATTAATTTAACTGGAAAAGACAAGCATTAAAACAGGTAGGTTTATTTAATGACATTAAGTTAAAATTTGATTAAGAAAAACTCATTAATTTAACTGGAAAAGACAAGCATTAAAATAGGTAGTTTAATTTAATTATCAGTGGCATGGAAGTGTAAATAAGTTAGAAAACTTTGGGGTATTTTTTAATGGGTACTTCTCTTTTAATAATAGAGATATCTCACATTTACGTTTCTTAAGTATTTTCTCATTCATAGTTTTAATTTTTTTAAAAAAATTTTGTATATTTTAAATATTTTAAATTTATTTTTATAAATTTAATTTTTACACATAATTTTTTAAAAAAATTAAAATAAGATTTATAATATTTTAAAAGTAGAATTAGACAACAAGAATATTACAAAAGAAACTTAATATAATTTTTTTTTAAGAAGATACATGAAGACATAATTATTACACAAATTTAAATATTACAACAACACTAATAGACTACTAAATTTTCTCCGGAACTTCTAAAATATATTCCAAACAAATTTTGTGTACCAAAATAAAGCATTAAAAAAACAATTTTATGTAATAATATGTTATTTTGCTTGTAGTTTAATATTTAATTATGTATTTATATTTATAATTTTATATTTTAATATAAGATTTTATTAATTAATATTACTATAATATTTTTATATATGTGCTAGTTATCTATAAAAGTTTTATGGATTTATATTAATTATGATAAATATAAAAATCATAGTATAAATTACAAATAATTTTAAAGTTAAATTTGAAGTTTTGCTTTTGGAAAAAAACACATTGAAACTTCAAATATAGAGTTTGCAAAACTCATAATATAGAGATTTTTTAGAGATGCTCTTTGCAGATGCAAGCAAAACCCAATGCACTAAGAAAATGCAGAGACGGCTTTGTATCATTAAGACAAAAGTGATGTGATTCCTGTTTTTGGTGCTTTTATTGTCTACAATAATAAAAAAGGAAATGACTAAAACAATTAGTTTGGTCTCAAAACATATCCGTTCTAGTTTTGTCACTATATACCGAAAAGACAACATTTGAGATCGCTTCAAAAGGATGCACTTGCAAGCAAATTCAGAAAACACATGCTTCCAAGTCTCAAAATGCAATGCAATACCTTTTTAGTCTTTTGACTATGGCTTTGCCGTGTTTAAAGTCCTGAACCGACCTCTACTGTTCCGAATAAAACTCTCCCCAGGAAACCATCCGCTTTTGAAAGAGGCTTCATAGTCATTGTTCGATCTTGATGTAGTGGCTGGTCAGGAGTTTTGAGACTGATATGTCTTCGAACGAATCAACTTCAAAGAGTTCTTTCAGCTTCTCATCGCATATGATTCTCTTCTTGTCAGAAGGATCCTAAGTTCATGAAATAAAAAAAAGTGTAAAGGAAGCAGTAAGTAAAATAACAACCAGTTCAGAGAGGAAATAGCAAACCTGAAGATCATTCTGTTCTATGTACTCCCACAATCTCTTCACCACATCTGCCCTTGACAACGAGCTTTCTCCATCACCCAAGAACTTGATAAGAGCATCTGAGAGTGGAAGGGGAGCAAGAAGACCACACCCTTCCTTCTTTGGCTTTTCATCATTCTCGTTTAGTTCATCACTCTCTGTGTCTAAACGAATGTACATACTCTGTTTAAACCTTGATGTACAAAAAAGGGACAAATTGAAATTCATTTAGTTTTCTTACCTCCGTCCTCTGTTTCCATTTTTAGCTTTCCATTTTTCGGAGAGCTAGAGCCACCTGATTCTCCTAGACCAGAGACGAAGAAACAGATTAGAATACAGTTCAAAAGCCATGTAAGAAGGTATCATCAGTGATCAAAGTACCTGCATTATCCTCTAAAGGCCATATGTGCTTGGTTAGATGTTTATTCATTTGAAACATATTGATGGACTCAAGAGGGAACAGAGATCTCAATGATTCGTCGCAGATGATTGTGCGTCCATCCTTGGGATCTTGCAGATTGTTCTCTTTTATGTACTTCCAAAGCATTTTCACAACCTGAAACAACCATTCACCAGACACAATGTCAAAGAAAAGGAGCAAGGGACGAAGTAGAAGCTGATTCACTCGAGTGAGACATGTAGGTACCTCTGTCCTGGCTAATTTCGTCATCCCAGTGAAAGCCTGAAGCTCTGGCGAGAGGCTGCAAACTTTAGCAAACCCACCACCTCCTTTTCTCTTAGGTTTCTCCTCGGACTTGGCTGGCCTATTTGATAGAGTAAACTTAGTTTATGGGCATCAAGGTGGCGATTAACTAGCTGAACAATACAAGAAGTGAGAGGGAGATAGAAAGCTAACTTCTTTCTCTTGCGTTTACGCAAATTCCTGACTTCCTCTTCATCATCCTCTTCCATTTCTTCGGTTTTGTCCCCCTTCTCGCCTCTTTCCTCTGAAGCATCACCTTCATCTTCTTCTTCTTTCACACTGGTTACACACCCTGAGAAAATAAGCGTTTCACTGTACTTAGTCTCCCTGTGGATAATACAAATAGTTGCCCCTAACTAAAAAAACCAAAGTATTAAATCGACCTGCTGACTCTTAGATTTCCACACAATTAAACATGATTGATTAATCTCTACAGCAAAGTACTTGGTTTCAGTCACATGAAACTAATTAGCCAGCCAAGCTGTTTAGCTATCTAAGATCAATGGCTAAATAAAGAGGAAGAATGTGGACACCATTCACTCTAATGTGAGTGTACCAGAAGCTTTGAGAGTCCTTAAAGAAGTCAGGGAAGAGAGTCTAAAACAGAGCTCTGTGATTACGACAAACACTACACTACCCCAAGTTAAGTTAAAATCATAGAAAAAATGAATAACATAACAAAGAAAGTACCATCTCCTCCATCACCTAAGGGCCAAATATGCTTGGCTAATGCCTTGTTCATCTGAAACATGTTAATGGCCTTAACATGGAACAAGGAATGCAGCGACTCGTCACACAGTATCTTCCTTCTATCCTTTGGGTCTTGCAAGTCTTTCTCTTTAATATAAGCCCACATTTTCTTCACAACCTAAAAAAAGAATAAAACTTTGGCCAACAAAAACATATCTGAACCATCCTACAAGAAGATGACAGACAGTTACCTCAGTGCGAGCTAACTGAGAGGTTCCAATAAACTTCTCAAGCTGAGGAGAAAGCTGACATACTTTGGCAAACCCACCACCCCCTCGTTTCTTAGCCTTTACTGGCCTATTCACACATTAACACAAAAACAAAGCTAATCTCTTTTCCTTAATCCCTTTGAACTCAATTCTAAACAGACATTAACTCAGTTAAACCTATCTCTCTATTCAACAATTGATCATTTAATTAAGAATCTGTCAGAAAAAAAACATTTTGATTGGTTTGATTCATTCATACAAGAACTCAGAGATTACAATCAGTAACAAAAAGAGATTACCTTTCTTCCTTCTCTTCATCGCCGTCTTTGGTCATTTCATCGGCATCTTCTTCAGCCTTAGGGCTAACTGGGTTTTCTTCACCTCCGCCATTGCTCTCGAGGAAAGCATCGATTTGATCCCTTATAAACGCCTTCTTATCCGTCAACTCGACGCCGAAATCCGCCTCCAGTTGACGACGTACGGTCGCCGGAGTCGTCGTCTCGAGGTCGGAGCTACTGAGAATCTCTCGGAGTCGAGTCACGAGGTCCGAGTCTGAAACCATTTTTGTTTGCGGTTAACGAGAAAATTGGATTTTTTTTTTTTTTTTTTTGCTCTGAAGAAAGCACAAAGGAAGCGGCTGGTGTAAGGGAAAACGATTCTTGAGGTGGAACTGAAAAACCAGTGAGAGGGTATTTTCGGAATTCGCTTCGGTTTCATAACGACGTCGTTTTGTTCCTTCGCTTTCTCGTACGTAATTAAAGACTAGTCACCATATAATCATGGTTAATGACTATTTGGGGATGGTTTGGATATTTTGATCTTCTACAAGTTTTTCATCACTCATAAAAGATAAGTACCGTACAAGTAAAGAGATTTCTTTTATGAAAAATTGTTCATGAATAACTTCTCGTGAAGATGAATCATGTCTACCGCAAGAAGAGTGGGCCACATGTCTATCTATAATCGTGAGATTTGCAATAAGGTTACGACAATTTTATTATCTTTAGAAAATACAACGTTTGATTCAACTACTCGTAAAGTTAAGTTCAAAGAAAACACTTACGGGAAGCTGTAAAGTCAAGACAAGATCCTTATGGAGATGGAGCTCAATACTTCTTTGCCAACACAAGAAATGTGAAGAAAAAGAGAGAAGGGAACTAAAAAAAAAGAAAAAGAGAGAAGGGAACTAAAGAATTTTATTTGGACTTACGTTACCAAAAAAAAAAAAAAATCTATTTGGACCTAAGAGATTTTGATAAAATCTTAAATTTGTTGAGGTTCGGTACGGTTCGGTTTTACCATATTGAACATTCCTACTAAAACCTCTCGACTATGTTTATTTAATGTAGAAACCCATAAACTAAAGATTTACCGGTAGTAATGATAATTATGATATGGTGTGGTAGTTAGTTTGAAATTTTTTTGTTAAATACTTAGTTTGATGCAGTGTTTTTAAACCCGGACCGAACCGGCGGTCAGACCGGGTTGAACCATGAACCGAAAAAAATCCGGATTGGGTTAATACTAAAACCCAACTAAAATCGAACCAGTTAAAAACCCCTATCAAACCGTCAAAAACCCGGGAACCGACGACCCAATGAACCGGCCAAAACCCGGTTCGTATATAAGACAAAATTTTGTTAATGAAACAATTAATTTTTTTTCTTTTTAAAATAAAAATAGGATTTATCAAAGATTAATAAAGTATCATCTCTCGTCTTTTTATTTTGTCATCTATACAACTCATAAATTACAAGATTCACAAAGTTTAATATTCACGTCAAGATATTGTTTTTGTCTACTTCTCTCTTTTTAAAAATTTTTATTTCATGATCACTTGTTTTGAAGACTAAATAATTGAAACATTTTCATTTCTGAAATTTTGTATTTCAAAATATAATTTTTACCTAATGTGTATATAATTTTTTTTAAAAGGTGATGAAGATCTGCGAATAAAGTTTAAATGTGCTTTCCATATTGATTTTAGATTTTAATTGTTATTTTAAGTTATTCTACAAATTATGACCATTTAAACATTTTATTTGATATGATCTATTTTTTTTTTTTAAATATGCATATTATTTATAAAATATCATTAAATTTAGTTTAATCGAAGTAAACCCGATCGAATCCGGTTCAGACCCGATCGAACCACAATGATCCATGACCCAAAAAATTTCCGGTTCGCTAGCTGGTCCGGTTTTAAAAACACTAGTTTGATGGTTTTTATCCTAAACAAATTTAGTTGGAGATTTTAATTTTAAAAATCCTTTTTTTTATTCCAGTTTGGTTTAGATTCCAGGTAATGGATTTTATGGATACTAGGACTGACAAATTATTGGAAAAAGATTCTGTCTACGAAAATGTCAGTATCACTATTTTCTTAGATTGTAAAGACATCCGAAGTAAAATTTTTTTTAAAAATAGAATAATTATGTAGTAGCAAACCCCGATATATTTCCACCAGAGCATGCACCATTATCTGTAAGTGATGATTGAGGAATGTATATCGTTTGACTAGGCTCGTCCCGCCGTGGATTATAAAAGAATTTCAACATATAAAGTATATGTATAATAAACATTGGCTGTTTCATATTTTTACATTTGTTTGAGGAAGGCATATATATTCGAATTTGATATATTTTTCGAGATTTGTTTTTATTTGATAAGTATTTGGTAGATACACAAAATTTGGAATTATTGAACTCTGAACACAAATAATAACCGGCTCATGCCTCGAAAAGAAAAGAAAAGAATATAATAATATAATTTGCTATCTATAAGCAATATAATCCACAAACATCTGAACTCTTAAAAAGTAGTACATTTCTTGCACAGATGTTTTTTTTTTTTGGAGATCGCAGCTTCTTGGGGGTTTGAGCCTGTCCATGTTGGTTAGATACATGTCCTCCAAAGTAATTTTGTAATCACTGAGTATTTTTTTGATCTTTCTCCAGCGGCTGTTGGATGTAGTTAACGTTTGTTCCCATTTTAGGGTGTCTAAAATCTTTTTCCCCTGATTCAAGTTTCCATTCCTTATCATGTTTTCCTTGAACTGACTGTCGTAGATAATCTAGTGCTTTGCTTGGGTTGGTATGGAAGAAATATTGATTTATACCTTCAATATAGTGTGCTTCAGGGTTATGGTGTTCCAAGCACAGCTCCATTAAGTATTTGTGTTCAATCGCCATCCTCAGTGGTTCGGATGCAAAGTATTATATTCTAGGTTAAGGTTTTTTGAAATAGGATGCTGGTGATATGTCAGATGTGTCTTCATCTGAGCTGTTCTCGCTTTGGTTTTACCTCTGACGTCGTTTGAATCCTGATGAGATTAGGCGGCTGGGAGATTGGGAGAGGGATTCATTTCTTTGTGTTTCTTTTGGTTGTTTTTTTAGTGGTTGATCGTGTGATATACGTGTGCAGTAGGTATTAGGTATAACTTTATACCGCAATGAGTTTTTGAGTTGCATGGTACGTTGCAATCAGCATTAATTGCGTAGATTCTGTTTGCATATTTATCGTTTGAATGCTTGATATTAGGGATAGTTGATATTGCTCTTTGATATGTTTTTTTTGGAATACATATATGAGATTCTGAAACTATATTGTATAAATTAATTGTATATATATATATATATATATTGTATATACATGTCAGAAGTAGCGGGTTTTTTTTTTCCACCTAGCAATATTATGGATGTAGTAATTAGTTACTTTGTGTTCTTTATTAATATTACTATTATTTTTATTTGTTATGTAACGTACCAGTTATGGGGGGAAAATATGAAACTGATCCAGAGGAGTTGATGAATAAATACATAGGCATCGTAATTTATTAATATGTTAAATTTGATTTTAATTTTAATTTAAAATGAAAATAAGGTTCATAATTGTTTTACAACAATTTTATCTATGTACTTTATTCTTCATTTTACAAATTATAAATTTGTCTAATTGTAATAAAATTTTATAAATAAAATTATTTACTTTCTTTTGATGTTTTTTTTTGTTTAAATACAGCAGTAATTCACATAGGTTTTTAAATTTAGAATTAGAGTTATTAGAGCAAAGTTACTTTCTCTTAGTTATATTTTTGTTTCATGTATTAATTTGTTTTTCCATATTTTCTTTTAAACTAATAAATTATGCGATATTAAAAAACAACTTATTCATTTTAACTAAAACTATTTTATTGTTGAATAAAATTTCATTTAAAACATATATATTTCTATTGTTGTATCAATAAGGGAGTATGGTTAATTCCACCGATATATTAAAGTATTTGAAGCACGTACAATATGTGATTTGGGCTATGTGTATGTAAACGTTTAGTAGACTTTGGGTTTGTGTCTTTATGATGGTTTCATCAAATCGGGAGTTGGTTTACTTTATTAGACGACAGAGTCGTTGGTCTACGAAATGTAAATTGCAAAACAGAGGATAGCGTCTATAAACAGAGTATAATTTGTAAACCATGTTTTCAGTAAGTGTAAGAAAGGTCAATAACTCAATGGCTGTATGTCTTTAGACTAAACTGATGCTTTTCACACCAAGTATTTCACCTATGACGTCTACATAAAGTATGAGATATATATCACTTTCTTACAAATATAAACAGACCATACTCTTTACACACAGAAGTTCAACAATATAAGAGGTACGTGTCAATTGGGAGCAATATACCTGGCAATTGAATGTTTGTATTGGCTAAACCAATCATCTCAGAATGGTTACGAAACCGAAATGCTTCCTCGGGCAAGGGGGATATGGATCAGTTATCTCCTCGAAAATGGTGTTCTCTTTGAACCTGATCAACAGAGAAGACTCGTGAGCCGGAAGCTCTGTGCACATCTAGAGACATCAAAACCGGACATGGAAAACATTGTTCCGGCAATGAGTCTCTCCCGGTATTGTGGGAGAAGGCTTGAACTGATCGTCACTAGCATCATGGTTGCCTGAAACATAGTTAGGAATCTATCAGTGCGAATCAACGGTGTAAATTTCAACAGATTATCAGTACCGACTCTACATAACAGGAAACCAAAATCTTTACCAAACAACCAGATCAATACTAAACCAAAATCTATTTATAAATTAACAATCAGGTTACAGTCCGCAGAGAATAATAGATCAGACCAGCAAGATTTTATTTTTTTCTAACAACAAAAAAAAAACTAAGGAAATTTGAAAAGTAGGACACGATCAGGTTTACCGGAACAATATCAACCACATAAACAGCCTAGAGCTCACAGAGGAATAATAATGGTACGACTGTTGATATGAAACCAGAACGATTGGTACAAAAAGAGAACAGAAAAAACCACTCACATTAACATCCACCATGAGCAAATCCATCCACTTAAGCTCCCACCACGCTTAACATTCCTAACCTCCCAGAATCGAAGCAGTCTGGCCTCTACAATGGATGAGCACCGCCCAGATTTCAGATCGGAAAAAAACACGCGAGCTATCCATTAACATAGATGAGCATATAGATATGAATATGAATGAGATGTGTAGAAGAGAGATGTGGATATCGCGATTAGCATAAGAGAGATATTTATACACGATTTCGCCGACGAACAACGCAATCGAAAGGTCTTGGAGTGGGCTTGCTAATTAAGAGGATTTAAGACGGAAAATCACAACACATAGCGTTACAGAAATCCGAATCGTTCCTTCCGCCGATGAGAGAAGCGAAGAACATGAAGATGCGCTCCAACCCGGATTAGGGTTCCTACCAAATTCGATGGTCTTTGGGCCTTAAATTCAAAGCGTATTATGAAGTCCAAACGGAGGCCTAGAGGAAGACGAATTATGAAACTATGCGTTTCATTAAAGTGTGACACGTGTCAAACGTTCGCGAATCGAATTTGTGACGTGGCATCTGAGCTGGACACCCTGGGAGAGAAGCAAAGCCTTCTTTATATATAAAGATTAGCATATGACCATAATTAGCCTCGTTGAAAAGAATATGATATACTGTATATGGCTTCTGTCTCCGTAATAATCTGAATAATTGGTCAAAACATCTCTTAAGCTGTTTAAAATTGAAAAATATACAATTTAGACTATACCATCCAATTAGTACCTTGAATTTTTTGGGACAATTACATTTTTTAAAGTTTTTGTTACAAATACATTTTTACCCTTTAATAAAACTTATTTTTGTGACAAAAATGACTATCCTAAGGAATTTCTATTTTTTTATGATTTCAAAATTATAAATGCAGTTGTTTATGTATTAGCTATTCAATTTTGTAATGGCAAATGTCAAATTTGGATTCATTCAAGTTACGCATTTCTAATAATATCATAATATAGTTTATAAATAATGCACAACATCCCTTTTTACTTGTGTAATATAGGAAAAAAAAAATAGATGCATGAACCAGAGTCCAGTATTTAAAAGAAATATGATACTACGGTGGAATCGAAGAAATATTAAGAATATATTGGTAAACGAAACAAACAACAGAAGTATTTTTGTATTCATCAAGTGACATCAAATGTATTTTTGTACATATTTCAAAGTACATAGTGAAAAAAGAGAGAAAAGAAAGCATATGTAAATGTGTGAACTAATAACTCCATAGTGAGTGAGTTATATTGACTCGAACATGAGTCATATCAAAAATCCTACTAGCGACAATCTAAATCAACAGAGTTTTTTTGCTGCTGAAGATGAACCTCCTCCATCATCATCTCTAGGGTGCTTCTTCCTCCGCAGGTTTTGAATCCTATTTGCAATCTGACTTTCTGTGACATCGAGATCTTCCATCAGTTTTTTAACTTGTTCAGCAGTAACAGTTGCACCTGAGTGTATATTAACAACTTAAATGAGTAAAATAGAGGAAAATAAAAAGAATAAAGGGAAGAGAGGAAGATCATTACTGTATAATCCACCAAGACTTTGAATGGCTTCATTAAAAGCCTGCTTCAGCTGATCCGTCCAGAAAAGTCTGGTTGCGTTTCTTGGGCCAAGAGGAACAGTAGGTGGGCCTACAAGTAGGGGCTGGGTAGAGATGTTACGGGGCGGGAAAATTGGTAACGTGGCGAACGCCGGCGAAGTAAGAACGATCTCACTCGTGTGTTGCGGTGGTCGAAATGGGTTGAAGCTGGATGGCGGTCTTGGAAGATAAGATTCTGGTGGATTCGGCATGATCCTCTGTTGCGGTGGTTGAAGTGAGCTGAAACTGGAAGCCCCCGTTTGAGATCTTGGAAATGTTGGCGCCGCCGAAAGAGAAGATTCCGATGGAGCCGGTGGTGCAAGAGTGAGCGAAGTGGATGGTCCAGTCGACGAAGTCGTTGCCGGTGGTGCAAGACGGAGCGAAGTGGATGGGCCACTCGGCGAAGCCGTTGCCGGTGGTGGGAGCGGAGCGGAAGAGTCAACCAAATTTTGAAGTGTGGTCGAGAGCAGAATGGTGTCTGCGAATCAAGAAACGCAAGCAAGAGAAAGTTAAGAAACCATTAACAGACGAGAAAGCAAGAAGAAGCAAGAAGAAGAACCTGCATCTTGTGCTGGATCAACATCTTCCGCATGTTTCTTCTGTATCTCGACTTCTTTAACCTGATCCTCAGTTGCATTCTCTTGACTCTGTAGTAGTTTCTCACGATCCTCCACTGCTTTCAACTGGGCTGCGATTGCTTTCTTCTGATCATCGTCCATGTCTGATTTCTTCAGATCCTCGATTTGTTTCTTCTCGTCCTCGATTGCCTTTCTCTGATCTTTGAGTGCATTCCTCTGTTCTTGAAGACGATTCGCCTTTTCTTCAAGCTGTTTTCTCCACTCGGCCCTCTCCTTCTTTCCATCTTCGAGTTTCTTCAAGTAACCCTGGATTATAGCGATTTTCTCGGGAATAGTTTGAGCTCTATCGATCTCTTCCATGGATCTCTGCAGATTGATATTGTTGGACATGATGACTGATAATGAAGTTCGTTCTTGTTCAGCGACGAAGCTTTTATAAGCCGGTTAAAATCAGAAAGTTATATAATTGCCGTTTTGTCAACTACTTTACAAAATTTGCAATTTAACTCTTCATATGCTAAAAGTCTAAATTACCCCTTTGATCCTTATAATTTTAGAAGCGGACAACTTTGTCTAGATTTTGGAATCGGTTCAATCTCAATTCGGTTTATTACTTTATTTGGTTCAACTAAAATTAGCCTGGTCCGTGTATGGTCGGTTTAGTTATAATTTAGTTTTTTTTTTTTTTTTGAACACAGTTATAATTTAGTTAAAAGAAAATAAAAAACTCAAAAATGTGTTTGGTTTTGTTCTGCTTGGGTCGGTTTGTTTACTTAAGGACCAAAAACTGCATTTTGAGGTCTTATTCGAAGCTACCTGATGTATAGCTGTAACATAATAGTACACGTTTTTATACAAAGCCAAGGTAGTTTCTTCCTTCTTCGGTTGGTTCGTTTAATTTCTTTTCAACTATACCTCTTCTTTCAAACGTAAAGTAGCAAATAATCTTGAATATTATCATGTTGAAAAAGTACATGCATATGATAAAATGTAACTAACATAAAGTCAACATATAACCCAAGAATAATAATAATGTAAATCATATTTCTTTCATGGGCAATTATGCTAAATATACATTTTTAAGTTTTTGTCACAAAAATAAATTTTATGGATGAAAATGATCAAAATATTTCATTTATTAGGTAAAAATACCCTAAATACTTTAGATATGTAATTTTTTTTTATAGTTTTAGATTATATGTTTTCAAATTCAAAATTTTCTATAATTTTTTTATTTATTTTTTTCAAATTTTCTTTTTGTAATTTGAAAATACTTTTTGAAACTATTTTTCAAATTTTTATTTTAAGATTTGAATATTTATTTTTTATTTTATAAAATTTTAAACCTCAATCCCAAGTCTCCACCACTTAACTGTAAGCCCTAAGGTTTGAATTAGTTAACCCTAAGGGTATAACTGTATATTTACTTATTTAATGAAACATTTTGGCCATTTTGTCTATATTTGTGACAAAAAAAATTTTAGTGTTATCCTAGGGTATTTCTCTTCTTTCAACGATAAATCCAATTTTTATTATTTGAAGAGCATTTTAGTAAGTAACTTTACTCTCAAAAATACATTAATTAGGTGTTATTATGAAAGCTCTTCTCACACGTTTTTTTTAAAACCCTCTATTACCTAGAATAATTACACTTTTTTAAAAACTATATATTTTATTTTATACTATGAAACCACCTTCGTATATGAATATACAAACATGACGATACGTACGCAAATATAATAGAAGTTTGGTTTATAACTTTATATATGAATAACTGTAGAATACATATTATATATGTATATTCTACATATTATAATAGAAGATCTTATATGTTTTTTTACAACGAAAGGCTAGTTTCACTACAAAGAAAAGTTCAATTTCTGACCACCTTATTCGATGGAAATTGGTCAAAACAACGTTTTTTTTTGTCTAATTCCTACCACCTAAAGTCGTCGGAATAGATCCGTCAGGAATTCACTTTGGTCAGAAAATGGTCAATTTTTCTTGACTAAAATAATGGTCAGAAAAGTCGTCAACAATTATCATCGGAAAACGGTCAAAAATTCCTGACCACTTCCTGACGTATTATTGTCTAATTTAATCTACGAATTTCCGACCACTTATTGATCTGTTTGTTATGACAAAATTTTGACGAATTTTTGATCATTTATTCTTGATGAAATTCTGACCATTTATAAAATTAATTAATTAATTAAATTTATTAATCTATAAAATTGTATTTAAATTTTAAAAATCAAATATATTTTAGACTTGAATTCTACTTAATTATTTAACATTAAAATAGTTTTAGCTAAATATTTAGCTAAAGCTTAAAAACAAGCCTTAAAGTTACAATAGAGTTCATTACTAAAGCTTTAACCAAAAACTTCAAGCATAATATGTAACACATTCATTACTAAAGCTTTAACCAAAAAACTACAAGCATAAGACTTATTCTTGAGTTGCATCTTCAGCTTCATGAAGCAAATCTCGAAATTTGCTGACAACCTTGTGTGCTATGTTTTGCAAAAACTGTATAACCTTATCTTTCTCAGCCTTGTCATTCTCTAGTGTCACAATCTTCTTCGTTGCGCTAGCATATCTTCTCATCAGCTATTGCTATCTTTTCGTTTGCAATCCGTAGTTGTTCTTCGTGGTTCAAATTAGACATGAAAGAAGCTGAAGGAGGTACTTGTCCGGGGTCCGGCAGTGTTCCAAACCCAAAACGGTGACCCTTAATGATATGGATTTCCTGTAGAATGAGAAATGTATAAGGAAAGCACAAAATTTTGAAAAAAGTAAAACAAACTAACTTAACCTTTAAAACAAGATTGTTGATATCTGCTTGGCTAAGATGGTTTGTCTCAGTTGATCCACCTTGAGTTAGCTGATCATTTATTTGCTCTTTGACAGTCTCCACAATTCGCTTCACTTTTTTTGTGACGAATGTCACTGGTTTTGCGACTTCGATGCGCATCCTTTCCAAGCACAGCTCCATTAAGTATTTGTGTTCAATCGCCATCCTCAGTGGTTCGGATGCAAAGTATTATATTCTAGGTTAAGGTTTTTTGAAATAGGATGCTGGTGATATGTCAGATGTGTCTTCATCTGAGCTGTTCTCGCTTTGGTTTTACCTCTGACGTCGTTTGAATCCTGATGAGATTAGGCGGCTGGGAGATTGGGAGAGGGATTCATTTCTTTGTGTTTCTTTTGGTTGTTTTTTTAGTGGTTGATCGTGTGATATACGTGTGCAGTAGGTATTAGGTATAACTTTATACCGCAATGAGTTTTTGAGTTGCATGGTACGTTGCAATCAGCATTAATTGCGTAGATTCTGTTTGCATATTTATCGTTTGAATGCTTGATATTAGGGATAGTTGATATTGCTCTTTGATATGTTTTTTTTGGAATACATATATGAGATTCTGAAACTATATTGTATAAATTAATTGTATATATATATATATATATAAAATTTTCTGTCAGAAGTAGCGGGTTTTTTTTTTCCACCTAGCAATATTATGGATGTAGTAATTAGTTACTTTGTGTTCTTTATTAATATTACTATTATTTTTATTTGTTATGTAACGTACCAGTTATGGGGGGAAAATATGAAACTGATCCAGAGGAGTTGATGAATAAATACATAGGCATCGTAATTTATTAATATGTTAAATTTTATTTTAATTTTAATTTAAAATGAAAATAAGGTTCATAATTGTTTTACAACAATTTTATCTATGTACTTTATTCTTCATTTTACAAATTATAAATTTGTCTAATTGTAATAAAATTTTATAAATAAAATTATTTACTTTCTTTTGATGTTTTTTTT
>NC_027752.1:35556589-35580400 GCF_000695525.1 Brassica oleracea var. oleracea
TCGGCGAAGCCGTTGCCGGTGGTGGGAGCGGAGCGGAAGAGTCAACCAAATTTTGAAGTGTGGTCGAGAGCAGAATGGTGTCTGCGAATCAAGAAACGCAAGCAAGAGAAAGTTAAGAAACCATTAACAGACGAGAAAGCAAGAAGAAGCAAGAAGAAGAACCTGCATCTTGTGCTGGATCAACATCTTCCGCATGTTTCTTCTGTATCTCGACTTCTTTAACCTGATCCTCAGTTGCATTCTCTTGACTCTGTAGTAGTTTCTCACGATCCTCCACTGCTTTCAACTGGGCTGCGATTGCTTTCTTCTGATCATCGTCCATGTCTGATTTCTTCAGATCCTCGATTTGTTTCTTCTCGTCCTCGATTGCCTTTCTCTGATCTTTGAGTGCATTCCTCTGTTCTTGAAGACGATTCGCCTTTTCTTCAAGCTGTTTTCTCCACTCGGCCCTCTCCTTCTTTCCATCTTCGAGTTTCTTCAAGTAACCCTGGATTATAGCGATTTTCTCGGGAATAGTTTGAGCTCTATCGATCTCTTCCATGGATCTCTGCAGATTGATATTGTTGGACATGATGACTGATAATGAAGTTCGTTCTTGTTCAGCGACGAAGCTTTTATAAGCCGGTTAAAATCAGAAAGTTATATAATTGCCGTTTTGTCAACTACTTTACAAAATTTGCAATTTAACTCTTCATATGCTAAAAGTCTAAATTACCCCTTTGATCCTTATAATTTTAGAAGCGGACAACTTTGTCTAGATTTTGGAATCGGTTCAATCTCAATTCGGTTTATTACTTTATTTGGTTCAACTAAAATTAGCCTGGTCCGTGTATGGTCGGTTTAGTTATAATTTAGTTTTTTTTTTTTTTTTGAACACAGTTATAATTTAGTTAAAAGAAAATAAAAAACTCAAAAATGTGTTTGGTTTTGTTCTGCTTGGGTCGGTTTGTTTACTTAAGGACCAAAAACTGCATTTTGAGGTCTTATTCGAAGCTACCTGATGTATAGCTGTAACATAATAGTACACGTTTTTATACAAAGCCAAGGTAGTTTCTTCCTTCTTCGGTTGGTTCGTTTAATTTCTTTTCAACTATACCTCTTCTTTCAAACGTAAAGTAGCAAATAATCTTGAATATTATCATGTTGAAAAAGTACATGCATATGATAAAATGTAACTAACATAAAGTCAACATATAACCCAAGAATAATAATAATGTAAATCATATTTCTTTCATGGGCAATTATGCTAAATATACATTTTTAAGTTTTTGTCACAAAAATAAATTTTATGGATGAAAATGATCAAAATATTTCATTTATTAGGTAAAAATACCCTAAATACTTTAGATATGTAATTTTTTTTTATAGTTTTAGATTATATGTTTTCAAATTCAAAATTTTCTATAATTTTTTTATTTATTTTTTTCAAATTTTCTTTTTGTAATTTGAAAATACTTTTTGAAACTATTTTTCAAATTTTTATTTTAAGATTTGAATATTTATTTTTTATTTTATAAAATTTTAAACCTCAATCCCAAGTCTCCACCACTTAACTGTAAGCCCTAAGGTTTGAATTAGTTAACCCTAAGGGTATAACTGTATATTTACTTATTTAATGAAACATTTTGGCCATTTTGTCTATATTTGTGACAAAAAAAATTTTAGTGTTATCCTAGGGTATTTCTCTTCTTTCAACGATAAATCCAATTTTTATTATTTGAAGAGCATTTTAGTAAGTAACTTTACTCTCAAAAATACATTAATTAGGTGTTATTATGAAAGCTCTTCTCACACGTTTTTTTTAAAACCCTCTATTACCTAGAATAATTACACTTTTTTAAAAACTATATATTTTATTTTATACTATGAAACCACCTTCGTATATGAATATACAAACATGACGATACGTACGCAAATATAATAGAAGTTTGGTTTATAACTTTATATATGAATAACTGTAGAATACATATTATATATGTATATTCTACATATTATAATAGAAGATCTTATATGTTTTTTTACAACGAAAGGCTAGTTTCACTACAAAGAAAAGTTCAATTTCTGACCACCTTATTCGATGGAAATTGGTCAAAACAACGTTTTTTTTTGTCTAATTCCTACCACCTAAAGTCGTCGGAATAGATCCGTCAGGAATTCACTTTGGTCAGAAAATGGTCAATTTTTCTTGACTAAAATAATGGTCAGAAAAGTCGTCAACAATTATCATCGGAAAACGGTCAAAAATTCCTGACCACTTCCTGACGTATTATTGTCTAATTTAATCTACGAATTTCCGACCACTTATTGATCTGTTTGTTATGACAAAATTTTGACGAATTTTTGATCATTTATTCTTGATGAAATTCTGACCATTTATAAAATTAATTAATTAATTAAATTTATTAATCTATAAAATTGTATTTAAATTTTAAAAATCAAATATATTTTAGACTTGAATTCTACTTAATTATTTAACATTAAAATAGTTTTAGCTAAATATTTAGCTAAAGCTTAAAAACAAGCCTTAAAGTTACAATAGAGTTCATTACTAAAGCTTTAACCAAAAAACTACAAGCATAAGACTTATTCTTGAGTTGCATCTTCAGCTTCATGAAGCAAATCTCGAAATTTGCTGACAACCTTGTGTGCTATGTTTTGCAAAAACTGTATAACCTTATCTTTCTCAGCCTTGTCATTCTCTAGTGTCACAATCTTCTTCGTTGCGCTAGCATATCTTCTCATCAGCTATTGCTATCTTTTCGTTTGCAATCCGTAGTTGTTCTTCGTGGTTCAAATTAGACATGAAAGAAGCTGAAGGAGGTACTTGTCCGGGGTCCGGCAGTGTTCCAAACCCAAAACGGTGACCCTTAATGATATGGATTTCCTGTAGAATGAGAAATGTATAAGGAAAGCACAAAATTTTGAAAAAAGTAAAACAAACTAACTTAACCTTTAAAACAAGATTGTTGATATCTGCTTGGCTAAGATGGTTTGTCTCAGTTGATCCACCTTGAGTTAGCTGATCATTTATTTGCTCTTTGACAGTCTCCACAATTCGCTTCACTTTTTTTGTGACGAATGTCACTGGTTTTGCGACTTCGATGCGCATCCTCAAGAAATGCTAGCATATCAGGCTCTTCCCCTCCATTATCAATGGTCTACCAAAATGAAAACCAAAAAATCAACTCACAGTAACTACAATTAGCCAAAGTATATTTAACAAGGGATGTATATATAATTTACCATCTTGTCTTTGCGTCTTTCAAAGGATTTTGCCCCTGTGTTGTGTATTGCAATACCATAACCACCACGCTTGCTTCGCCGGTTGGTAGAGGTTTTGGAAGACTTTGCTCAAACTTGAGGTGTCTTGGTAGCCAAACCGGAATATGTCAACCAATAAAATGAAACTCTCTATGGAAATATCTTGCCATCCTACTAAAGATCTTGTATGGTTTTATGGTAGACTATTCTATGTATTATATATGTATATCATTAAGTCATATATGACTTTTATCTTGGTACTTAACTTCTAATATATGTTTCGTTAATTACCAACATAATATATGCGCTATATATATGCTCTGCTATGCATATCTAAATTAACCAGTCATAAATGTACGTATTATATATGAAAGTGAAGTTTGAGTCGTTTACAAGTTCACATGTACATAACAGAAACCCGGACTCGATAGTCTAGTGGTATCTGCCCCTTGGGGAGGTCAGTTGTTCGATTCGCAGGACGGGAAGGCGTGCCCAGGGCCCTAACCGGTACAGGCAAAGGCTGGCGCTGGGCCTAGGTGGTGGGCTGGCCGAAGGTTGGCCAACACCTGGTTAAAAAAAAAAAATGTACATAACAGAAGGGTATATAATATATAACTTATCGGTTTGACCAGTCAATCCGGTCGAGTTAATAGTTTTTTTTTTGTTAGGGTGAACCAGACTGTTTATTGAAAATTAATTTGATTAGTTTCAAAATAAAAATTTCTACGGTTTTATTATATAGTAAATCAAATATTTTTTAATAATAGAAAGGTTAAAAATATATTTCTTATTAATTTGCCCAGTCAAACCAGTCGGGTTAATATGAGGATTCTCGGTTACGGTGGATCGGACTGTTTATTGGAAATTAATTCGACTTGTTTCAAAAAAATTCAATGGTTTTGATGAATCAGTATTGAAAAAAAAAATGTTTTCTTCGTATTTTGTTATTATTTCAAAAAATAAAATTTGAAGTTGGTTTTGTTGTATAGTAGTAAGTCAAACAATTTTTTTTTTAAAAAGACGATACGTAGTTTTTGGTGAATGCAACATAATTTTTTGTTAACGAAGTGTTTTGTTACTATCCACTACTGCATATATTGATTGTTAAAACGTTATTTTATGTTTCTTATAATTCAAGTCAAGTCTAATTAGCTAAAATGGCCGATCTCTTGACTGATTGTACGATATTTAATTATATTGCATACGATATATTCCAATAAGGATGCTAATCCACAGGAGATTTTAAGGTTGGCAGAAGTGGAAAGTAAGATGTGGACAGAGGCACAGCTAACCGTTAAGGCTCCTACAGAGAATTCCTATACTGAAAATGCACATCATTCGGAGTCTCTAGCCCTGGAAGATTCTAGAGTTTGTTATATTGATGGCGCTTGGAAAGAGGGTGATAAGTTCACAGGACAAGGGTGGTTTTGTAGAAAGAGTGGATCAACAGAGGTCATGATGGGGGCGATGAATCTTCGTAGAAGTTTATCACCTCTCCATGCTGAATGTGAAGCACTAATCTGGGCAATGGAATGCATGAAGACCCTCCAATATTCTGATGTAGTTTTTGCGACGGATTGTTCTCAACTGGTGAAGATGGTGTCGACACCTGAAGAATGGCCTGCCTTTTCTACACACATGGAAGAATTCAACCGAAGTAAGATGTTATTCCCCTATTTTCGGATCAGACATATTCTTAGAGCACACAATACCTTGGCGGATAAGCTTGCACGTGGTGCGAGGAGTTCTCCTTCAGCTTTGCTTTATGTCGATTCAACTCCACCAGTTTGGCTTGCTAGATCGGCTGGAGATTCTAGTTAGTATTTGAATGTTGTTGTAAAAAAAAAAAAATAAGCACCAAGACTTTGTGTTTAAGCAATCAACATAAATGGTGACAGGGAGTCGTTATTCAATATCTAATATTTGATTCTCATAGTTAATATTGTTTCGTATTTGTTGATTCCTTAATTGTAATACTTTCCAAAATTTTTAAATTATAAACTAAAAGTTAGCGACTATTATGACTAATTTTTCGTGATGGAATATTCGTTTTGTCTACAATTTTGATATTTCCGGTAAACAATCAAAATTTAATAAAACTATAATAAATAAAATGTATAAATAGGATTATTATTGTTTGTTGTTCATAACTAGATTGTTGGTTCCCAGATATTTCACTAAATTTCTAAACCCAAATTGTATTTTTTCACTACTCTTTTTATCAAACTTTACATCTTCTATTCTATAACATGTATGATATGTGACTGTAGCTTTTACATTTTAATATTTATTGATTAAAAGTTATAATTTTTTTTGGTCTTTTCACTCTACGCAAGAGGGTGTGGATTACTACCTAGTAACCACCTTAATCAGCTCCATTTCAAGATAGTTATCTCATCAAATAGTTAAGAGCATGATTAACCCCGGTCTCTTATTTGAGGTTCTTAACTCATGATTTGACATTTTTTTGTTTTTATTTTATTTTACATTTTTCGGCTAAGAGACGTCTCTTATATATCTTATTTAAGAGACAGTTCTTAGTTTTTCTTAGTTAAAAGCTAAGAACCATCTCTTACCCGAAACTAAGAACCTCAGTTAAAAGGCCGGGGTTAATCATGGCCTAAAACCCTCAGTTATACTTCTGGATTTGGGTCTGCATAACCATAGGAACCAAGAATAATGACAATATACATACTAATATAAAATCTATTGAATCAATAATAACAATAACAATAATAATAAGAATAGTAACAATATAATCTAATCGTCAATCTATATATATATATATATATATATTGATGTATAACTAACAAACTGGATAAGAAATGTGAAAAATTGTTATCCATTGATGGAAGATGATGAGTGTTAAATACGTCGCGTATATACATTTGAGTAAATGTCAATGCAAACCAGCCAATTATTTATAGTTAACTAGGGCTTGCCCTTGCTTCTCACGGAAACATTATGAATTTGTTAATTTAAAACTGAGATTTTTTTTTGTAAGTTGTGTGTCAAATATTTTGTTTTCTTTTAAATTATTTGATCTTTATTGTTTAGATGCAGTTATTTAGCGTGGCGAACATGACCATTATAATGATTGCATTCATTTTTTTTTGAGCAACGATTGCATTCATCTAATACTTATTTTAAAGTATAATTTCATTTTGTTTTTCTTGTTTTGTCTTATTATGTATTACATTTGATACCATGTTTTTATTTTTGTGTTACTATTTTTCTTTTAAAAATCAGTGGTGAAATACATGAATATATTGTTTGATAAGATGTAACTGGCTCATGCTTAAAAGAGAATTTATGTATTTTTAATTTGTTATCTATATTTGTTAAACATTATTTTGATTTAATTTTGTCTTGAAAGAGTTAATTAGGACATAAGTCCGCAACCCGAGTCATATGCTTAAAATGGACATATATGTCCATTATGGATTACAAATATTTTTAGACATGTCATATATGTCCATTATGGATTACAAATATTTTTAGACATGTCAGTTAGGACCGAATCTGCAGCCCGAGTCCACCCAACTCTATAAATTAACAGACTAGGTTTAATTATATAAGCCCAAAAAATTGGGCTTTTAAGACTTGGCCCATTTGAGCTTTTACTGTTTTGGCTTAAGTCCGTTTAGGTTAAGACCGATCCGAAAATCTGAAATTTATATCATAATTTATTTAATTATTTACCAATGGTACTCATATATTAAATAAATATATAATTAGTGATAATGTCTTAAACACATATATAATTCAGATAACTATAGTGGCGTCAAAGTCTAGTTTTAACATTGGTGATCATGTATGAAACAAATATAGAATTTATCTCCGACCAATACATGTTGAATCACTGATTTGTACACATATTTTGTTTGAAGATTTATGTTTTACGATCTAGTTATTTTTAAAATTTTATTTATATTGATATATATGTCAAAAGTTAATATTTTTAAATATATGTAACTCCTGATGATGGTGAAAATGTCACAAAAACATCATGATCTCGATCCATTGTTTCTACTACTCAGAGTTGAAACATTTTTTTATTTCTATTCGATATTATTGTTTATTTGGTTTATTAGGTAAGACATTTATTTTAATTTTGGATTTTATAAACATATATGGATGATTATTTAAATTTGGAATCAAATTAATTTTGTTTTTAAAATTAATGTATTCAATTTTAATTTATATTTTTAAAGCCCAAAAAACACAAAAAAACTATAGCTTTTTCAGTGTCGACAGGGCTTTGAAATTTTTGGCCCAAAATTTTTGCGGACCGAAAGAAACTTAAATAACAATGGAATTTGCGGGTTTCGGCAGGGCAGGGTGGATTAACCCAATTGTCAACCCCTAGGTTTATCCTATTGAATTTATTCTCAATTTCTCAGAAAGGGTTTGCGCTTTATGATTGTGGATTGGGTCAAAGGAAGTTGTTGTCTAATTAAACTGATATTGTGTTTTTTTTCTGTACGCGTCTTCATTTCATATGTATTTCTGACGAAGTTAGTGTGTTCGTATTTTTTTTAAAAAATGTTGTTACATGTATTTTCTGTGTTATGCATACATATATTTTGAAGGTCACTTAGCCTCATAACTCCGGTCTGTAATTTGGTACAAAGTTAACTAATACTATTCGTTCTTTAATATGAAGCTGAAGAAAATATAATTTATTTGAGATTTGAAAAAGCAAAATGTTGAAGTAGGTATGTTAGATGTTGCAGGGGAATGGTAGCTATGTTGTGTCAGATTGAAGCCAATAACTTTCTCATATGCTTGTAGTAGCACGTCCTGCAACAATTCTCAAGGTTGCAGCTAGGGACAGAATGGTTACTAGAGACAAGCTTCTAAGCTGGGGCTTGTCTGTTCGTTCGAGCTGTGTTCTTTGTTCGGGGTTTGACGAGAACCGACAACACTTGTTTTTTGATTGTGAGCACAGTATCCAGATCTGGTCTTTCTTTGTTTCTAGGCTGCATCTGTTTCCACCACGGGGGTTTGAGGAGGTGTTGAGATGGCTGAAAGATCCAGCGAGAGATAGCAACGTGACTATGATTATCAGACTCATTCATCAAGCAGTTTTGTATCTGATCTGGAAGGAGAGAAATACGCGCATTCACTCAGCCGTGGAGAAGCTTCCAGACACTCTTATAGCAGAGACTCAGCAAACCATTAGACTCAGGGTGGACCCTTTGGCTCGTAGACAGGTTGTTTCTCCTGGCCATCTTTCTGTTCTTGCAGCTTGGCTATCCTTTTTTGCAGCATAGGATTTTGTAGAAGCTTGCAGTATGTTGCGGCTTTGGCTACTTTTGGTTTTTAATTGTAATGGCTTTAGCAAAAATAAAATGGAGTTAAAAAAAAAAAAAAAAAAAAAAAAATTCTCAATGTTATTGGCGTGGCAGCTACTTACTGGCTTGTTATTCCTTGAATTTTGCAATGCACATCCGCATCTTCACAGAGATGATGCCACGGAGTAACTTCTTGTTCTCTTCCTAGAAACGAAGAAGCCATATGACGATAGTATGTCTACACTGACGGGTATTCAAATCGTTCAAAGGAAATCGTCTAGCCAACGCTCCCAACCCGGTTTGCATCAACATACAAAGTCGGCAAGCTCTTTTTCTTGTAAATTCCAGCTGTGACATACGCTATATCTTTGTCATTTGCCCAGTTATTTAGCGCCTCCTTGTTTAAGAGTCTTGTTTTGGTCCAGAACCTATCGGCCATCCTTCCACCACGTGGCGCATGTCATGTCTTGATACGTCACGGTTATGCTGCAGGAACACTGCAAGACCCCGAAACGTTGATCTAGTAAATCCATAGGGTGTTCATCTCAGGCAAGAGCTCAACAACCTCTGAGGATATATTTCTTTTGTGATCCCCACTGTGTCTACTCACACGTGAACCTCGATTTCTCTGTTCAAAAAAAAAATACTTACTCATTTCTCAATTTCTAATATTTGCAGTCAACGTATAGTGTTGCAGAATCTATACCGGTTTTTTTTTTTGCAAAGTGACTGAAGAGTCAATTCACCAGCTTGACTCAAAGTTGATAGCAAGGAAAGCTGAGAGGTCAATCTGGAGAAAAGGGAAAAAAACTTAGAATCCAAAATTTCTTACAACATATTATCTCAAACATTTATATTTCTTATTCCTCTTACCTGGGATACTGAGAAGAATCATCAGACTCAGTATGGAGAAGTAGCTGCGACAGCAAAAATGAGTTCTTGTAAGCATCCATACATATTTGTTTTAGTGAAAAACAAAGAGAAGTCCCATGTCCGAGAATTCGAACATATTTCTGTAATGAATGGATAAAGAAATTCAAATAATGCAGACGACCACCAAGGTGAGATCTGAGTAGAAATATTATTAGCAGATATCCCCACTTAAGTAGCCTTTGAATTTCTTGCATCAAATATAGATTAGAAATGAGATATAAAAAGAGAAAGAGCTACAAATGATTAATACATGTCTACAAACCAAATCATTATCGTTGACAGAGCGTACGTAAAGAATATGATCATGTGCCCTTTTATCGATCAAGAGGATCTCAAATTAGTTTTTAAGTAAATGATACCTCTCCGTACCAAAGCTTTGACGACTTGAGCCCTATTCTTGACTGTTTTCAATCCTTCAGCCACAAAATCATCCTTGATCCAGCCACATAATTCAGAGGCTTGGTTTCAGATATATATTGATCCGTACAAAACAAATGATAAAGAGCAATCACAGTCTCATAAATCGCAACTTTTCGGAGCGATGAACGCAACGGAAGCCTGAATCAGTGTAGACGGCGTAAGAAGAAGCAACCACATGTGAGGATGTTTGTATTGTTTGAATACTAAAAAAATAAACTAAATCTAGCGGCAATCTCATGGGTTACAAAGTACCTTTTCATAAAATCATGTCGACTCCCATCGCTAGCCTCCTTTCTTGATATTTCGTGCCTTTCAAAAACGTAAAACTCATGTCTCAACCGTCTAGATACATCGACCTGCCTTCAGCTGAGAAAAAAGTAGCTGAGGATTAGTCATTATTAGAACCACTGTTGCAGAGGGAATTAAGCTAAGGAGAAGACAAAACAAAAAAAATAGTGCTAGAAACCTTGTGTGGATTTATATAGATTGGATGACACTGTAGAAGGCAGTAAGGCTGAATTAAAGAGGAGGTAGTGGAATTCTGGGATTGAATGTCATCATTAACAACCGTTACGGTATCACAGCTGGAGCAGAAGCGTTAGGGTTACGACTTGGAAGATATGACCGTCGTAGTCGAGGAAATCTTATGGACAAAGAAGATAAACAGAGCTGGACTTTAAGAAAAAATTACATTAGCCCTGTTCGTTTCATTCTCGTGGCCGTTGCGACCAGCGACTGAAATTTCTTCATTGTTTTTATCTTTAATGGTTGCTCGGAGGGAGGAGGAGAGACGCAGCTATCAAAAACTACACGGATTCGGCAAAGTCCGTTGACGCCAAAAATAACAGCGACCAATTACCTTCATTCTCTCTCCTCTGCGTCTTTCCTCTGCGTTTAAAAACTGATTCCGTTCAATTTTCTTCCCTCTTTCTCTTTAGAATTGACGTCGCAGCCGCTAGTCGCGCGTTAATGAAAAGAACAGTGCTATCAACCCATACTTTTTCTTTCTTGTTTACATTTAGGCATACTTTGAACTGGTCAGGTAATTTATTTTTCTGAAATATCTAAAAAACCCTTTAACATAAACACACCCAAACAATGTATCTTCTCTCTCCAATTACTCTTTTCGTCTCTGCTAGTAACAACATGCCTTCCTCCTCTTCTCTCTCCATTCTTTACTCATTATATATTTTTTTGTTCAAAATCGTGAAACTTAAGCATTGATTTCATTTCCATGGCTAAGAAGAGAACGCAGCGGCTAAGAATTAGATGATATGGATGAAGGTAAAATCTAGAAGATCAGTGACCAAGACAAAAAAAAGCTAGGAATGAATTTCTTCTCATGAAAAAATGGGATCTTTTGAATCTTCCATGAAGGGAGAAACTAATATGAAATCTCATCTGCTGCGCTTCACAAACATTACTTTCATGGAAGGAGGAGTCTCGCAGCTGTGACCAAACTTCATTATGTAAACGCGCTCAATCCTGATTCTGACCATATGAACACTGACCCTAACCACATCTCTACCAACAACCACATATCACCAATCCAAGCTTCACCAATCGATGTATCACCCAACCACACTTCCCCCAACCACAAAGGCAACAACCACCACTGCGTGTATCCTCGTCTGTCAAATCTTGTGCTCCTACCAAACCAGACATGGATGATTAACATCCACAATATTTACGCGCATATGAATATATATTTAATGTGATGGTTTTACATAAGAGCAAATAAAAAGTCATGGTTGTTATTTAAATTTAAAAATGCCTCCAAACAAGAAACTAACGATTCGTTACTCCTTCGCTTTAACATTAACTAGAAAGCAAACACTTGTCTGTGAGAAAGGGCATTTAGGGAGAAAAAAAACAAAAGCAAGTCCAATAGTACACTTCAAGTATAAAGTGCTTAAAGATGTAAATGACCCAACACAAAATACCCTTCTATGTAACTCTCTCGGACTTTAATGGGCCTTACCCACACGGTTATTACAAAAGACAATGAAGTTAAAAAGAGAGCGAGATAGTTTTAGAATTACTTGTCCACGTGTCATCTTCCGCTTCTCCTATTTGATGAGGTGGAGAGAATGAATGTGTACTTTATATAATAAATTATATGTTAAAACGATTCTTAAAATATAATAAATTATATGTTAAAACGATTCTTAAATCAGTGCAAGACAATATACTGTACGCACATTAAAACTGCTCCTGCAAGAGTAGATGTTTTTGCCCAGAACATATGCAACGTGATGTTCAGTTTTGACAAACATGATTTTCTTCCCAGCGACCCCATAAATAAATACTAATAAACAAGACTTTAGTGGAACGTTACTGTGAGCAACTGGAACCTGACACCACCATCGTCAGAGAAGATGATGGATGCTTGTCAATATCAAGAACCAGGACAGATAGTTGATAGAGAAAGGCAATGCGGATTTCAAAAGATACATAATAAAAATGAAATTTATTTCATCAAATAGCTAAAACCTGCTTGATCCTCAGCTCTTGTTTTGGCGTTGAGTCTGCATTTAACAAATGAAGAAAGTAATCATTAACTAATACAGTAATACAATATTTAGAAACAATTATTGCAATTAACCTGAAAAAAATTGCGTTAATCCATTGATATAAATCAGTGTTGTTCAACTTACTTTGGCATGGTTTTGATGAATTGATCTGATCCTACGCATCTCTGTGAGACTCTCGTTGATTTAATTTCCTTTTCTTCTCTGCGAGAATCTTTTTTTCCTCAGCGAGAAGCCTTTTCATCTCGGCAAGTTGCAATTTGTTCTCGTTGAGCTTCCTTTGCCTCTCCTTGAGACGCGCAAGGACTGCAAGAGTTAATATAAACAAAAAGAAACTCAAGAAATTAACGAGAATCAAATGAAGATACTTTTTCAAATAGAGATACAAAATACCTGCAGCTCTTCTGATCTTACACTCATGGAATTCCTTAAGTCGGTCTAGTAATTTTGATATTTTTTCTGAAACTGATTCGAGTTGTGAGAGTTCTTTCATAAATTCACATAAATCCTGCTTGGGGGTTAGATGTGAAGGCAAGCTTGGGAGAGGAGTAAGCGTTCTATTAAGAATGGAAAGAAAATGATCAAAACCAACAAGAGAAATGAATCAACTTGGACTCGTTCTTAGTTCACAATGGAAACCCTAACTAGAGCTACCTCTTGTTCAAAGGTGAATGGATTCTTGGACGAGGAGAATGACAAGTTAGGTATAAATGTGAACGCAATTGTTTGATTTCGAATGAATAACGCGAATGCACCATCTTGAGAAAGAGATCTGCCTCCCTTCTTCTATCTCAACCAAATAAAATCCTATTTCTTTCTTTCAGTTCATATAAAGATAGGGTTAATTGTTTGATAATATTAAATAACATCTTTACTAACTACTCTACCTAGAAATTATCCGTATTTTTAGATTATTATAGATTTATAGGCGATACCGTTTTCGATCATTAGATTATCAAATGAAAATATCGTTGTGGTAAAATCTAAACAAATTAAATATTCTCCCAAGAATGATTTACTAAGAGTATCTCCAAAAAAAAACTCTATTTTGAAATTTCCAAAACTCTATATTTAAAGTTTAAAAGTGTTCTTCTCTAAAATCAAAACTTCAAACTCAACTTCAAAATTATTTGTATTTTATAATATGGTCTTTATATTTGTCATAACTAGCTTGAATTCATAAAAAAATTATAAATAATTAGCACATATATAATTACAACAATATTAATTAATAAAATATTCTATTAAAATATAATTTTTAATAAAAATAACTTAATTAATATTAAACTTCAAATAAAATACCATATTATTCCATTAAATGATTTTTGTAATGCACATATGATCTATTAGTGCATTTCAAAGTAAAAAATGGCTATCCTCATTTTTACTTTGTAGATTACGAGCTAAAGAAAAACCTGCAAAATCGAAAGAAAAAATTCAAATAGAAACACTCTCTCTAGAAAACCCTAGCCGCCGGGGCTTCCTCCCTTGGCCTTCTCCTCCTCTGCCATGGATTCCGGTCAGTTGACGGAGCCTAACCCTCCAGAACCTCCCGATCCACCCTCATCTCCCGTTAGAACCTCTAACAGATCCTTCTCTCCCGTCAAAGCTCTCATCCTCTGCAAATCCCATATCATCAATGGAGTTTCATTCTTGGACAGATCTATCTTTTCCAAGAGACTTTCCATCTCATCATTCCATCTCCTGTTACTGTCCTCTGCTTCAGAATCATTCATGACTCCAAATTTAAATATGAAGTTTTCTCAGATCTCAGTGTATTCCGCCTTTGGAGTTCTTTGGCTTTCCATCTCCTGTCTGATTTTGGTCCTAAGAAGCTCTTTCAGTCCCGGTGGCTGGTTTGTTGGTGCTTGGTTTGGGTTCGTCCAATGGCCTTATTACTGCGGAATGCAGTCTCTTTTTATGGGTTTCGTTGTCTCCCGTCGCAGTCACTGTATGTTTTACCTCACAGCTTGTCAATCTGGTTGTAGCTTCGTACACGGGTTGCTCGGCCCTCATCACCACCTCATGCTTCATTCATCTCCCAACAATCCAGGTTGTATCTCTGAGATTTTCAAACTTATTCACTGGTGTTGTGTTGATTGTTTTGGAGTGGTCTCCTGGTCTGTTCCTAACCTTGGTGCGGCCATTTACTGCAGTATGCAGTCTCTTTACTGCTTTATGCAGTTCTGCTTGTGTTATATTGAAGTGCTTTTGTATTATGTTGTGGCAGCTTGATGGAGTTATGTCTGACATTTCAATTCCTTGGGTCTTGTTTGTCGACATTTACTGCCCCCTTTCCTCCTCTATGGAGTGTGTTCCCCTTCCAAGTTCATCATCTACTTTAAGTGGTTTTGTTTCAGGAAGTAAAACATTTAAGATTAGAGATACTTCAGATATTGAAGTTCTAATCAAAGGCTCCACAAAATGGTGTTCAATCGCCTATGTGTGTGTAGCCATTTCAAGGATTGTCAATTGTGCACTTGCTGCTGTTTCAATCTCAGGAATGATATCACTGAATGTGCTTTAATTCTCAAGGCTTACTTTCACTTTGCAGCTTGGTTGTTGAGACTAGAGGACCTCTCCACGCCATTAGTTGTTTAAGTGTTTTGTATGCTTCTATCATTCTTTGCTTCATTGTAATTGTTGTTTGTTTGGCTTTGTTAGCATGTTCTGTAAACACTTTCTCCTCAAACGGAGAGTAAGAATCTATAAAATTGAGGTTTGTCCAAAAAAAAGATTACGAGCTAAAGTTGTTGAAATCAGGTGATATTGATACTTGTAAATACATTAGATCAGAACAAGAAATTAAAAGAGAAACATAAAATATTGCTAAAAGATTAATTTATTTTCGATGATATTAATACCCGTGAATCTATTTCGATATGAACAAGAAAGAATTTTACGAAAAAGACATCAAAAACAACAACTACAACCATCTTTAGTTAAAATTTTGATGGTTCCTGATCAAACTTACCTGACTATTAGTGTTGTTGTACTATTAAAATTTGTGTAATAGTTATGTTTTCATGTAATTTTTTTAAAATTTTTTTGTTAAGTTTCTTTTGTATATTATTGTTGTCTAAATCTAGTTTAATTTTTTTTTTAATATTATTTAAAATTTTATTTAATTTTATGTGTAAAATTTAAAATCTATAAACAAAATTTAAAATATTTATGAGATATAATTTTTTAAGGATTAAAACAATAAACGAGAAAATATTTATGAATCATAAAGGTGATGTGTGATTGTTGGGACCAAAATGCAAATAAAATATGAAACTTCAAATTTGAAGTTTTGAGTAGTAAAACTTCAAATATAGAGTTTCACTCCTCATGAAGTTCTTTTTTGGAGAGCAAAAACTTCATATTTGAAGTTATAAAGTGTCTTTTGGAGATGCTCTAAACGATCCGAAGAAAAATCTAGAAACGAGAATTTATCGCCAAAACTACTAATGATGAAATTGATGGAAATTTTGTGATAGCAAAAAACCGAATGTCCACTGGAGTTGACGTAGGTATTAACATATACAAAGAGTCGATTAATTTACTTTGGAAATACGTGTTTGCAATACTGTAGTTCTCTAATCAAACATGGTTGGAATTATTTTGCTTTTATTCCTAAGTTGCATCCCCTTAACTTTTACTTACACTAGCAAAGATTATATAATTTATAGACTAAACCATCCATTTAGTACCTTGGCATATTTTGATGATTTCATATATTATAAATTGCACTTGTTTTATATATTAGTATTTTTTTGGAACGCTTGTTTTATATATTATTTCAATACAATACAGTCAAATATCAAATTTTGATTCATTCAATTTTCAAATAGAAAGTGTATATATTGGTTTTTCTCTCGTTCACCATTGTATTATATTATATGGTATATTGAATTAGGTAGTTACTGCATAGTGGGGATGAGAGAAATGCTGGCCATTCAACACAATATGATTTACAAATTACATTTTAAATATTGATGAATCTTACAAAGACAAATCTTACTAAGACCAGTCGGCGAAGTCGTTGCCGGTGGTGCAAGACTGAGCGAAGTGGATGGGCCACTCGGCGAAGTCGTAGTCGGTGGTGCAAGACGGAGCAAAGTGGACGGGCCAGTCGACGAAGTCGTAACCGGTGGTGTAGCAAAGTGGATGGGCCACTCGACGAAGTCGCTGCAGTTGGATTCGATGTTCCCGATCGTAGATGACCGGAAATGACACGGTCGATGTTCCTCCATAGTCGATCCGAGGATCTTAGATTACTTCCGATCACCTTAGACCAACAACCAAAGAACACCAACGCTCCTATTGAATATCATTCCAGGCTTTTCAACCCGAAAAAGCAATATCCGATAGTTAGTTCGTCCGGACAGGGACTAATATCATATGGAACCTGTACTTTAAAAACATTCTTTATATATCATTTAAAAGCATCTTACAAAATTTGTTATAAAATAACCTCGAGGTTTTCGGTCAACAAATCTTATACATAAGAAATATCAAAACACCTTTGCAAGGATAATAAAACTACCGCTCGCTAATGCTGTTCCTTTCCGTCCTAGAGTAAGGTCTCCTGTCTACTGGTTACCTGCATCACAAATGAGTCATGAGCAACTAGTTTACTCAGTGAGCCTAGTCTCGCACCCTAACGTATATTAGTAATATTTCGAGCAATCAACTCCATTTGTATGCAGTGGAAATATATTTCATAACTAATAAGAATGCATATATAAGGTCTATCATTCCATCGATGTGCATCTTATCTTAAACATCATCTACACGACACCCGCCATTCACTCATACTTATGATATTTATATATAGACTAAACCCGGAAAACCACCAAGGCTAACTGAGCCAATAACATAACGGTTGGAACTAAGGTTAATCAGTCCGGTTCAACCCCACAGTTCAAGATTCAGGACAGCTACTAAGGCAAGTTCAAGGCAGCTTCAGTTCGGTTCAAACATAAATCGTTTCAGCTAAGTTGTCTAGATGCTAGGGGACCATGAACTGAACTAATATAAATCCACACAAGCGATTAAGAAATTAATCCAGAGAGGAAGAAAAACAACTCAGCCAGCTGGTTACAATCTAAACTGATCTGGAACAAAAGGCAAAACAGTTTACCGGTTTAAATCAAACACTGTCTGAACTCAACTGATACTCCACTTTAAGATGAAGCCACGCCAAACCCGATCAGTACCAGATCAAGAAAAGGTCGGACTCAATCAGAACAAAGCTGAATCGCAGTCAATCCAACAGAAATGCTCACATAAAACTGATCCACACAACAACTTACATCTTTACCGACTAGAATCAAAGGCTGAAGAACATGGGTGATTCTAAACTTCAGGACACCAAATCTCCAACTCTTTACCACAAAAATACTCACTGATTAAAGTCACAAGATGGTGAGAAAGGGTCGTCCAAGCTCACTTCTCTTCCCTGATTTTTTTTCTGAATTTTTCAACCAATTTTTTTCTAACAGATTTTTCTCTCTTCTTTCTCGCTTTCTCTCTGAACTTTTCTCTGGTTTTCTATCTGTCTCAGGATGTCCAGAGGAGAGAAGAGGGTATTTTATATCATAAGGAGTTGCTTCAGATGAGGGTTTGCTCCCACAAAAGACAAAGATGAGGTTAGACAGCTGGTGACATGCTTCAGCACACTAAGCAGCACAAGCAGCTGAACATTTCCCTTCCATGAAGAAAGATACAAGCAGCTGAAGCAAACAGCTTGTGACCAGCATGTGACTTCTAATGCGCAAGCAGGTAAGCAAGTAGGTGCATGTCATGTGACCTAATTACTGAGGAAGTAAGTAGGCTAGAAGGTGCAAGGCATGTGACTGTTCAGAAATAATTTTAAGAGTTTTGTCGATATTTTTCGGACTGTTTCGACTAAATATTTTTCATCCTTCGAATCTCGTCCTGCTCTGAATAAACTCGCCCAGCATGAATAAAAATCGACAATAATAATTAACATTCGACCAGAACCATCAAGGGATGGTCTTTCGACCAAAAGACAGCCCCGTCGAGAGATTAATTCACCGTGTCGATTTTTATTTAAATTCTGATCGACCAATCTTCAAACTGATCTTAAAGAATTTTCTCGACCAAAATTCTATCTACTCGTGAGGGTTATTACACTATCGTAGTAGATCGCATGTGAAGGAGCGAAGGGCTGAAGGAGGCTTGATGACTGATGCTAGGACCGCTTACACTCGCCGTGATGGTTATAGTGATAGGTACGCATGGAAAGAAGGTGGCAAGGATAGGAAGTTAACCTCAGCTTACACACGACAGAACTCACGTTATGCACCTTATGCGAAGAAGAAGCCGAAGACATGAAGGGTTAAGGAAAGATCAGAGCCACATGATGCGTATAATGTGGAAAGAATTGGAGTCATTTGCTCATCGAACACAGCTACGGAACATTGGGGAATCATTTGTACATCAACCAGCTGATGAAACAACATCCAAAGCCAATGTAAAGATTAAAAAAAATTCAAGTTTGATAAAAGGTGGCTGGACAATGAGGAGTTAAGGCAAGTCATTCTTGAGGGATGGAAATCACCTGATCTCCCTCCCAATGCGATTATTATAGAACATATTTTTAGCTACCGAAAAGCCTTGAGCAAATGGAGGAAACAACATAATGTTAATTCGGCGAAAATAGTGGAGGAGCTTAAAGAAAAAGTGGAAGGCTTGTACGCAGATGATAATGCTACAACTGAGGAGATTGCAGCAGCGTTGAAGGAACTCTCTGATGCTCTTAAAGCAGAAGAAATGTTCTGGAAATAGAAGAGTCGAGTGTTTTGGCTGAGAGAAGGTGACAAAATACAAAAAAAAATTCATGCATTAACGAAGAAAAGAAGAGCACAAAATAAGATCACACAGCTCCGGAATGCAAATGGAAATATAGTTGAGGATGAAGAAGGATTAGTAGCAATTGCTACTAGCTATTTTAGGCAGATCTTTGAATCGTCCAACCCGGAGGACATTGAAGAGGCACTGGCTCAAGTCTTTACGACGATCACTGGGGCAATGAATGACAACCTTACAGCTCCAGTCACTGAATGGGAGGTCAAATTAGCGCTTTTTGCTATGCATCCAGAAAAGACTCCATGCCCATATGGGATGACTGCGCTTTTCTATCAGAAATTTTTGGATATTGTAAAGGAGGATTTAACTCATATGGTTAATAAATTCCTTTTTTGAGGGGACGGTGGCGACCAGATTGAAATGATACGAATATATGTCTCATCCCAAAGACTACAAAGCCTAATGAAATGACTCAATTTAGACCCATTAGCTTATGTAACGTCAACTACAAGACAATCTCTAAGGCCTTATGCCAGAGATTGAAGAAAGTGTTACCAGGCATTGATATCGGAAACCCAGTCAGTTTTTGTTGCTGGAAGATAGATTTCAGACAACATTATGATTGCTCAAGAAATGTTCCACGCTCTGAGAACTAAACCAAGTGGACGTACTAAAAGGATGGCTATTAAGACGGACATGAGCAAAGCATATGACAGGATGGAATGTCGTTTATTGAAGCTGTCATGCGCAAGATAAGTTTTTCAGAAACATGGATCACCTGGATAATGCGATGCATTATGTCGGTGAAATATAAGGTACTCATGAATGGACAGCCAAGAAGAGATATTGTTCCTGGTAGAGGCCTACGCCAAGGAGATCCTTTATCTCCTTTCATTGTTATTCTATGCATGGAAGCGCTCGGTAGCCTTCTCAATCATGCAGAGAGCCAAGGGAAGATAACGGGGATACGCGTCACACGTGCGTGTCCTTTGGTATCCCACCTTCTCTTTGCTGATGATAGCCTTTTCTTCTGTAAGGCGGAGCCCCGTGAATGTGAAGAAGTAATGAAAGTAGTCAGGAAGTATGGTAAAACATCAGGTCAATGTATCAACTTTGATAAATCGTCCTTACTCTTTGGTAAGCGGATTAATGCAACTAGTAGACAAGAGATTAAAGATGCACTTGGAATACAAAACGAAGGAGGAATGGGGACTTAGGTATCCCGGAAGACATAAGTGTTTTCAAGTGCAAAATTTTTGCATTTCTCAAGGATAAGTTAATGCATAGAGTGAATGGATGGACATGTAGATGGCTATCAAAAGGAGGGAAGGAAGTGTTGATTAAATCCATTTTGTTGGCTCTTTCGACTTAAGTTATGTCTACTTTTCTGCTCCCGTTGGAGATATGTGAAAACCTAGCAAGGGCCATTGCTCAATTCTGGTGGAGGTCAAATCCATTATGAAGAGAGGAGGGTGAGATTGGTTTTCTTTTGATCCATGAGTTTAACCTGGCTCTATTGGCGAAACAACTATGGAGGCTTGTTCAATTCCCTGACTCTTTGGTTGCCCGGGTATTGAGGGGAAGATACTATAGACTAAGTTTACCACTAAGAGTAAACTCTGCTAGCAGTCCATCTTATATGTGGACTAGCATTTCTGCTGCAAGGAAGTTGTTGTTATTGGGAATCTGACAGAAGATACATTCAGGTTATGAAGTCAAGGTGTGGGAGGATCTGTGGATCCCAACGACCCCTGTGAGACCAGCTATTCCTGCGGCGCCAGTTGTGCATCCCAATATGAGAGTTAGCGATCTCATTAATCAGGTATCGAACATGCCTCGAGCCGTCCCCAAGGTATGGACGGCTTCAGATATGCTTTCCGGATTTCAACATCATTCATATTCCAAGAGTGCGCAATCAGATTTGAGACTTTTTAGCTAAGACTACTAGATCATTCCATAGGAAATTATTTTTTATTGGTTGTTCTATTCTCGCCTGGTTACCCAGACCACCTCAAGTTTGAGTTTTAGAATGACCTTTTGACGTAAAAAAAAAACCCCCAAAATATGTAAATCATATTTTCCATTGTATAAATAACCACCTAACCAGGTTCATTTCAAGATAGTTATTTCATCAGATAGTTAAAACCTCCTTTTACAGTTCCTGTTCTGGATTTGGGTCTTCATAACTATAGGAACCAAGAATAATCACAATTAATCTACTATAACAATAATAGTTATAATAATAATAATCGTCAGTCTATTGATGTAAATATAAGTAACAAGTTGGATAAGAAATGTGAAAATCTGTTTTTTTGGTCTAAATGTGAAATGTGAAAATCTGTTATCCATTGATGAAGATGATGAGTGTTAGTTACGCCGTGTATATATACATTTGAGAAAACCAACTCTATGCCATTGTAAACCATCCAGTAATTTATAATTAATATGTTTAATGATTCTTAAATTAGTGTAAAACAATTTAACTGTACATTAAAACTGCTTCAAGATGGAGATAGATTTTTCCTCAAAAAAAAGAGAGATGGAGATAGATGGTTTTTGCCAGAACATATGCAACGTGATGTTCAGTTTTGACAAACATGATTTTCATAAAACCTTCTTCAAGTTGCTTCCCACATGACAATAGTTTATTTAAGTGAACCCATAAAAAGACAATAAGTAAGAATTTGGTGGGACGTTATTGTGAGCAATTAAACCTATCTTGATCCTCAGTTTTTGTTTTGGCGTTGAGCCTGCATTAAAAAAATTGAATAAAGTCATCACTAATCAATATATACTAATCTTTATATATATAATAGGCTTTGCTTCTCTCCCAGGGTGTCCACCTCAGCTGCCAGCGCATAAATTCGAGTTCTATGGTGTCAACACGTGTCCTGAAAATACAAAACGCAACACTTCATCGAGGCTTCTTCGCTGCACAGCGTTTCATTTAATCGCTTTTTATGTTTGTTGGGCTTATTCATTTGCCCGTGTATCTTTTACATTTATATCCCAATGGGCCCGGTGGACCATTATCGATCGTCAACCCTAATTGTTCTTACAGGAGGAATCTAGGATCAGGTTCATCTCTCATTCTCTCTCCTCTTCTGTTCTGCTTCCCCGATCTCTGAAACGGCCGATGGCTTCTGTGATTAATTCCATTAACTTGATCGGCCTTACGACCACTGCCGTTCAGTGTGAAGCGGACTTCGTCGAAAGTGTATGGCGAAGATTATCTTGGAGGAGATGGAGTTGAGATGAGGATGAGAGCTCCTACTTCTCTTTGAAGAAATTGATCGACAACTCAAGACTATTACTCGGTTAGCGCCGGTGCTCATGTCGAAGGAGCTTTCGTGATGTTTGGTATGTTCACCGGCGGCGTTAAAGAAGTTCTATTTTTCGGCACCGTTTGTGACTTATGTGTTATCCCGAGTTGGTAACACGTGTTTAAAGAGGTGGCTTCGTTTTGCTAAGCCTTATCAACTTCTGATGGGTTTCTTTTAGGCGTATGTAGTTGGGTTTCAACATCACCATTTGTAATCGAAAAGGCGACAAAAACGTATATCTTCTCACCTTAATGCAGTGCCCGACTAATCTCTCTCAATCTATATGACTATCTCCCAATCTCCCAATCTCTCTATATGATTATCTCTCAACCTCTTTCCCTTTAACTCCATCAATGTCTGCTTTTGTAGGAAACCCGTCACTTAATCTAACTAAAACTGAAAAAGATAAGTTTTTAACCTCTCCTCCAATTCTCCAATCAAAAGAAAGCATGATTTTATTTTCCTTTGTTATGAACACGGGGTTATTAAATCATCTATGTTTTAACAAGATAGTGGAAGGCTCCTCTCTTTATCTCTCTCTTGAAAGTTGGGCAAACTATTAACTAATTACAAAAAATTCCATTGTAAAGAAGACAGAATGGTGTTTCAAAACTAAAAAAGACAGAATGAGAAGATGACTCGAGACGCCCATTGGTATACCACCACTAGAACCAATACACATCCAATCTTGGATCTTTTCGATTTTGAAACAAAAAAAACTCGCCCAAAAGTTCCTACATACATTAGGAGACAAACATCTGATAATTTTTAAAATGATTCTACCATGGAAATTATTTTATCAAAACCTTAACAGCCTCTTGGATAAAAGAAAAATAATGACCATTCCAAAGATCTCATGTAATTTTGGTATATCTAAATTCGGGAACTAATGTTTCTTGGTATACCTTACAAGAATGATAAGCAAAACAAGTGTCCAAACACATGCCCTCTCAACTCTAGAAAACGATTACCTGTCCGATGATGTTTGGGTTTCCTTTTTTCTTTTGTCAACCTCATATGTTTGAGTTTCCAAACGTAGATTACATGAACATTTTAAAATATTAATCTTACAACAAACAAATGAAAAAGAATACAATAGAAAGGAGAGACTACCACAAAAATGTTTACTTACAAAAAGAAAGAAAAAAAAAACATTGAATTAAAGCATAAAGATAATTTATTAAATGTTTCACTCAAGTTTAAGTTAGTTTTTATGAGTTACGTGAT
>NC_027752.1:35580517-35614498 GCF_000695525.1 Brassica oleracea var. oleracea
ATGCCGGTACATTTTGAAGAAAAACATATATTAGCTTTACACTAATCAGTTTGTTATTAGGGTATGAATAAAAAAGTTTAAATGCAGCCGACTAAAGTATTGTAAAAGATGATTAACCGAAATAATACTCGCAGACCCACCCACTCTTACTAATATGTTAATTCATAGTACTTCTCAAATTTAAACTAATATGTTTTTAAGACATAAACAAATACACTATAAATATTAACAAATTAAGGTGACCAGTTTTTTGTAAACTTAATTAATCTCACTATCTCTCGGACTCACTCAGACCAGAATAAATTACCCCCTCATTTGCTCCAACAACAATAACCTTATGTGAATGAAGTTTTCAAAACCTAAGAACATTTACATGATCAATAAATTCAAATACAAACAAAAAACCTTCCAAAAATATATTTTAAACAAAAATATACATCACATTCCGCGCGTAGTGCGGACCGACCCTAGTACAATATATTTAGAAGCAATTATTACAATAATAATGTAGAATTCTTAGTCAATCCCTTGATGTATATCAGTATTGTTCAACTTACTTTTGCATGGCTTGATGACTTGACCTGATGCTACCTACGAATCTCTGTGAGACTCTCGTTGATTTAATTTCCTTTTCTTCTCTGCTAGGTTCTTTTTTTCCTCAGCGAGAATCTTTTTTTCCTCAGCGAGGAGTCTTTTCATCTCGGCAAGTTTCAATTTATCCTCGCGGAGGATCCTCTGCCTTTCGTCGAGAAGAACACGGACTGCAAGATTAATATAAACAAACAGAAAAATCAAGAAATTAACCAGAATCAAATAGATATGTTTGTTCAAATAGAGGTACAAAATAAATGCAGCTCTTTTGATCTTACGCTCATGGAGTTCCTTAAGACGGTCTAGTAATTTTGCTACTTTGTGTGAAACTGATTCGAGTTGTGAGAGTTCTTTCATAAATTCACCTAAATCCTTCATGGGGGCTAGATCTGAAGTCAAGTGTAACATCCCGAGTTGTGATATGTGAAAATGCTTAACATAATTGATTTGACTACCTATGTCACCAAAGTTGACTTACCTTTTCCGGAGCACATCCTGAAAGAACTCTAGAGTTAAGCGTGCTTGACCTGGAGTAGTGGAAGGATGGGTGACCTATCGAGAAGTGATTTGCGATAGCGTGCGAGTGAGGCCAAAGCATGGGAAAAGGCCGGGTGGTGATTGCAGGGTCAGTAAACAATGATTTCGAGCCTTTGGAAAAATTAACGGACCGACCGTCAGACGGGATGGGGCCCACGGGCCGAGAGAGCGGGCGTGGGTGGCCCATTAGCTGTGGGCGGTCAGGGCATTATAAGTGGTATCAGAGATGGTTAGCCATTTCAGTTCTGACCTGAGAGGCGTCTTGAGACCTATCGTGGAGCGCAACGAGGACGTTGCGTTCTTTGAGAGGGGGTGAATTGTAACATCCCGAGTTGTGATATGTGAAAATGCTTAAGAAAATTGATTTGGCTACCTATGTCACCAAAGTTGACTTACCTTTTCTGGAGCACATCCTGAACATATTCGGTGGTGTTTTGGCTTGTTAGTGGGCAGCGAGTGTGCACCTCGCTAGGACTGTTCTGTGATCTTTGGGGTACTTTAGGTACCGTGTTTGCAACATGTTAGGATTAAATTATATTTATTCGGAGTGCTCTGTCCGGGTCCATGGACTTCGGGTTTAGTATCCCATACCTCACTGAGTGACTTCCCCGTTACTCACCCCTCTCTCTTCCCCATTTCAGGTGAGACTGACGAGTATATGATATTTGGACGGATTGGTGCTACTGAGCTTTTTATTCGGATTTTTATTTGGGCTTTGGGTGAGTGTAATTGGGTATATGGGCTTTTATTATACGAGATATTGTTGGTGGCCCGCTGTTCTCCGGATTGGAGATGACGGGTGTCACAGCAAGCTTGGGAGAGAAGTAAGCGTTGGCAAGTTTGGGAGAGAAGTAAGCATTCTATTAAGAATGGAAAGAAAATGATCAAAACCAATAAGAGATATTAATCAACTTGGACTCAAAAAAAAATTTCATAATGGAAACCCTAATTAAAGCTACCTCCTGTTCAAGTATGGCGTATAAGGTGAGTGAATTCTTGGACGACGAGGATGACAAGTTAGGTATAAATGCGAACGCAATTGTTTGATTTCGAATGAATAACGCGAATGCACCATCTTGAGAAAGAGATTTGTCTTCTTTTATCTCAACCAAATAAACCCTGACCTATTTCTTTGAGAAAAAGACAAAAATAGCACTAATGTTTTATCAGTTAATGTTTTATCAAAAGTCACAAACTTATGGTTTAGAGTTAAAGGGTGGAGTTTAGGATTTAGGGTTTAGGGTTTAGAGTTTAGGGTTTAGGGTTTAGAGTTTATGGTCTAGGGTTTAGAGTTGAGAAATGAGGTTTTGGGGATAAGATTTCAAATTTTGAAAAATAAAAAAATTAAAATTTTCAAAAGATAAAATGATATTTTAGTCATTTTAGTTTTTGAGTGCTATTTTTGTGATATAAACTTAGAAATGTGCTATTTTGAAGATTTGCCCTATTTCTTTCTTTCAGTTTATATATAGATAGGTTTTTTTATATAGATAGGTTTAATTGTGTGATAATATTAAATAATATCTTTGCTAACTACTCTACCTAGAAACTAGTCGTATTTTAAATGATTATAGGCGAGATTATCAAATGAAAATTTCCTTGGTAAAATCTAAACGGAGTAAATATTCTTCCAAGGATAATTTACTAAAACACCCGAAGAAAAATCTATAAACGAGAATTTATCGCCAAAACTATTAATTTTTACGGACCCTTTGGCTGATCCGGTTAACTTCGGAAAGAACACACTTAATGCTACATAATGGATTGACCATCACATTGCATGATCCGAGTTTGGAGTGTCTTTTGACAAATGCCAGAAGTGGACCGTTTATTGTTCACAATGTTAACCATCTGAGCCGAAGCCCAAACCCAAACTAACTAAATAATGATAATTTAGTTCGCAGAGGGAATCGAACTCAGGACCAACATGAATACATGCTAAGCCCAAAAAATTGACACTAAAGTACTACCACTTGACTTAGAAAAAAAAACTACTTGTGATGAAACTGATGGAAGCCGAATATGTCCACTAGAGAGTTGATTTTAGGTATTAACATATACAAAGAGTCCATTAATTTTCTTTGGAAATACATGTTCAGGCAATACTATAGTTTCTCCCTAATCACTCAACATGGTTCGAATTATTTTGCTTTTATTCATAAGTTTCATCCCTTGACTTTTACTTACACAAGCAAAGATTATGTAATTTATGGACTAAACCATCCAACCTTGGCATATTTTTATGATTTCATAATTTACTAGAGTTTGACCCGCACAAATATTTTTCATTTTATAAATGTATAACTTTGATATAATTATAAAATTTTAAAATAAATTATTTTACATTTTATTGTTATATAGTGTGTTAACTATAATCTTATTGTTTAGGTTTCTTATTCGACATTATTAATTATAGTGATCTGTTTTATACATTTTATTTTGTTATTAATTGTTATTGTACATAATAAATTTTTAAAATTTATTTAGTTATACATTAGAAAGATATTTTTTTAGTATAATTTAATTATATTATACATGTTGGTGTTTAAAAAATACTTTAACATCTATAATATTAATATTTTTTGGATTTTATAAATAAATACATTCTGTTTAAATAATATAGCCTACTATTTTAGTAAATTTTATACATCGCAACATCTATCATTATTTTAGTAAATTTATTGATATATGATATTTTTCTGATGTAATGATATTAATTTTTCTAATTTCTTGTTATTAAATTAAAATTTTAAAATAATTCATTACTTTTGATTTTTACAATAAAATTTATTTTTGGTGTTACATTTCAAAAAAAATATTAAATTTTAACATTTATTTTTTATCATTAGCAACAACAGGATTTTTTAATAATTAAAATAAACAATTAATTGTAATTAAAATTAAAATTATTTGTCATTAATATATTTTTAAATTTCAAAGTTTTCTAATAGCATATTTTTTAAATAATATATAAGCAGTGGATGATATATGACTATTTAGATAAAAGCATTTTAATAATAAAATAGGTTAATTTACTAATTTAATATAAATTTTTCATATTTAATTCATATAGTACTTTTAGTTTTAATAATATAGACCATAATTATAAAATTTATTTAAAAATAGTATAGGATTTTTATAATAAAGTTTTTAATGAATATTATATTATAATAATATTATATTATTTATTACAAAATTAACTAATTCATTGATTTATAAAAAATATCTAAAAAAATTAGTAGGCTTTTGTTAGATTGGTATGTTAAACAAATAGTATGCAATAACATATAAATTAAGAAACTCTTGAACTTCAGATTTGGATGGGTTAATGATGGACACTACAGGTTTCGAAGAAGACGTATGAGTGTCTTCTTAATGTTTGACGAATTTTTAGATAATCCTTATTTTCATTTTTTTATTTTTGCGGGAAATTTTTGTGACTTAAATATAAATATTTTAAATATATTCGATGTGATAAAGTATATACTCAAACTTTCTTATTCTTCTTTTACAGCAAGATATATTTAAACTTTATCGGTTTAATTGGTTGACTTCATGTTTTATAGGAAGTTTGGTATATTTTTATATTTTAAATTACATTAGATATGTTCTAATTTAATGTATAACCTTAAGTTGTTATCTGGAAATGGTCTAACATGGACTTTTGAATAGTAGATTTTTGTAGTGATTCTATTTTAATAGAGTAGATAAATAGCACTTGTTTATATTTTTAGTTATTCAATAAAATACTGTCAAATGTCAAATTTTTGATTCATTCAATTTTCAAATAGAAAGAATATATATATATATATATATATATATTTTTTTTTTTTTTTTGAATATAATGTAGAATTAAGAGTTTGAGCTGCCACCTGTGCGGATATTCGTTTTGAAATAAATATATAGATATTTCAAAACACAACAAATGGTTCCCCTGGATTATAGCGATTTTCTCGGGAATTGATTGAGCTCCATCGATCTCTTCCAGAAAGCTGCTCTGCACGTTGTTCACGATATTGTAGGCATGACTGATAATGAGTTCGTTCGTGTTCAGCGAACAAGCTTTTATAATTACCTTTTTGTCAACTACTTTACATAATTTGCAATATAACCTTCGCCAATAATAAATCTAAATTATCCAATTCGGTCCAATCTCAATTTGGGTTATTCGGTTCTAATAAAATTCTACTAAATTAGTTTGGTTCCTTGTATTCTCGGTTTAGTTATAATTTAGTTAAAAGATCAATTTAAAAATTACAAAATCAAATCAAAATCATTACTAACAATAAAAAAATAACTACACCCAATTACTTAAAAAATGTGTTTGGTTTGATTCTGCATGGTTTGTTTTGTCTTGGTTTGGTTCGGTTTTGTGCTCATTCCTGGTTATAACGACCATAATCTGCGTTTTGAGTCTTATAACTTATTCGAAGCTACCGTGTATGGCTATAGTACACGTTTTTTTTTTATGAAGGTAGATGGTTTTTCCCAGAACATATGCAACGTGATGTTCGAGTTTTGACAAACGTGATTTTCATAAAACCTTCTTCAAGTTTCTTATACATTGACAATAGTTTGTTTAAGTGAAAACATAAAAGACAATAAGTAAGAATTTGGCGGAACGTTATTGTGAGCAACTATAGCTAACCCCTACAATGATCCTCAGTTCTCGTTTTGGCGTTGAGCCTGCATTAAACAACATTGAACAAAGTAATCACTAAAATGTATATTAATTTATTTAAGAAACAATTATTATAATAATTCTTAGTCAATCCTTTGATGTAAATCAGTATTGTTCAACTTACTTTTGCATGGCTTTGATGACTTGATCTAATGCTACCTACGCATCTCTGTGAGACTCTCGTTGATTTAATTTCCTTCTCTTCTCTGCTATATTCTTTTTTTTTTCAGCGATAATCTTTTTTTCCTCAGCGATAAGCCTTTTCATCTTGGCAATTCTCAGTTTCTCCTCGTTAAGGATCCTTTTCCTCTTGTCGAGAAGAACACGGACTGCAAGAATTAATATAAACAAAGAGAAAAAAAGGCAAAAAAAAAAACTCAAGAAATTGTCGAGAAGGAAATAGAAATATTTGTTCAAATAGAGGTACAAAATACCTGCAGCTATTCTGATCTTACACTCATGTAGTTCCTTAAGACGCTCTACTAATTTTGATACTTTTTCTGAAACTGATTCGAGTTGTGAGAGTTCTTTCATAAATTCACCTATATCCTGCTTGGGGGATAGATCTGAAGGCAAGCTTGGGAGAGGAGTAAGCGTTCTATTAAGAATGGAAAGAAAATGATCAAAACCAACAAAGATAAATTAATCAACTTGGACTCGTTCTTAGTTCACAATGGAAACCCTAATTAAAGCTACCTCTTGTTCAAGTATGGCGTAAAAGGTGAATGGATTCTTGGACGAGGAGGATGACAAGTTAGATACAAATGTGAACGCAATTGTCTGATTTTAAATGAATAACGCGAATGCACCATCTTGAGAAAGAGAGCTGCCTCCCTTCTTCTATCTCAACCAAATAAAACCCTATTTCTTTCTTTCAGTTTATATATAGATATAGGGTTAATTGTTTGATAATATAAAATAATATCTTTGCTAACCACTCTACCTAGAAATTAGACGTATTTTTAAATTATTATTGGCGACACCGTTTTCGATTATTAGATTATCAAATAAAAATATCTTTCGTAAAATCTAAACAATAAAAAAATAACTACATTCAATTTAGTTATAAAATGCATTTGGTTTGGTTATGCATGGGTTGGTTTGTCTTTTTGGTTCGGTTTAGTGCTCATTCCTGGCTATAACGACCAAAAACCGCATTTTGAGTGTATATATTATTCGGTTCCTTAACTTTCTTTTACACTATAGGTCTTCTTTCAAACGTAAAGTTGGAAATGATCTTGAATATTTTTACAAGTCGACAAAGTACATGCATATTATAAGTCCACAAAGTACCACCTAACCAGGTTCATTTCAAGATATTTATTCATCAAATAGTTAAAACCTTTTTTATCCTTCTTTTTCTAGATTTGGGTTTGCATAATTACTATAGGAACCAAGAATAATCACAATTAATTTACTACTACAATAATAATAATAACTAAATCTCGACCCGCACGTTCATTTATTTTTATATAAATATTTTGTTTTCAATTCTAAATTGATATATATATATATGTGTGTCTATCAATTTTTAAAACATAATAAGTTTACTGCATATTTTTCCATTGAATAGATTGTTTCAAACTTTCACATGTATTTGTAACTTCTTCTATATATATATTTTTAGATTATTATTTCATTATTAAAATCGTAACTATATATATAAAGATTAGTAAAACATTGTTTTATTGTCATATTCAAAGATATTGTAACATTTCACAAATTTAGAAAGTTTTTAAAAAGTTAAACTTTTCGCTTTATAGATTTATATTATCGAGTAAATAATTAAACATTTAGTTTTTGTTTAATTTTTTAAATAAACTATATAGTTTAAATTTTTTTTTCATTGGTTTAAGGTAGTAAAGATTAATCAATGTTAGATAATATGATTTTTGTTATTTTAAAAAAAATATTTATAATTTTAAAAGTTAACATCGACAAATATTTAAATATTTAGCATAAAGATGTATAGTATTACAACATTAAATTATATCTATTTAATTTATACTATCTATAAATCCAATGGATCATCTATTGTTTAAATCCAATTATTGATAGGCCAGTAAAAATTTCTGGTAGGTTAATAATAATAATAATAATAATAATAATAATAATAATAATAATAATAATAATAATAATAATAATAATAATAATAATAATAATAATAATAATAATAATAATAATAATAATAATAATAATAATAATAATAATAATAATAATAATAATAATAATAATAATAATCGTCAATATATTGATGTAAATATAAGTAACAAGTTGGATAAGAAATGTGAAAATATATTTCTTTTGGGTCTAAATGTGATATGTGAAAATCTGTTATCCATTGATATAAATATTAATATGTTGAACGATTCTTAAATTAGTGTAAAAAAATTTAACTGTATGATACCACTCAAATTACCCTAAACAGTGATTTATACTCTCTCAAATACAAGGTCGAGTTGTAGTATTTAGGGATTGAATTCACAGGGAGCTAAGGAACCTAAGAAATCTAATATGATTTGTTAACTAGGATGATTTAATGATTTAAATGTAAATTGCAATTTTTTATCAAGCAAGTGTTTGCTCAATTGATTGGTTGAGGTTTTGGTGCTTAAAAGGAAATAGCTAGACTTATGGTTTTTATTCAGAAAACTTGGGATTATAATCCTACAGATGCCTAATGAGTTGCGTGCATAATAATGTAAAGCTCAACTACTTAATCAACAAGTAAATCATCTCTCGTATGTTGAGACTTGTCTATTAACTAGATCAAATGATCTCAACTATCGTTTGTCGATCAATAGCAGTGTCGATCGATGATCCTATAGGGATATCGATCGATGATCCTTTAGGGATATCGATCGATTCACCTTTCGCTCCCTCGATCGATTATGCAATAATGATATCGATCGACGCGCTTCTAGTTAAGCTTTATGTGCAGGGTGAACGGTAGCTTACTAAGCTCACTAGATCAGCTCTCGCCTTACTCATAACAAGAAACTTAGCTCAGTTAGAATGTTTTCAGAATGGGAATGAAGCTCTCGCTGTTATCTATCAATCCTAGGGCAAGTTCTAGGAAGCTAATCTAGAAACAAGCATTAATGAAAAATCCTAATGACAATTATCACAACTCAGCAATCTATAGTTGAGGCTAATCTCTCCTAACCTATTTAAACCCTAAAATCTAACAATGAAACTACTCAGACATGGCCAAAAAATTCATAACAACATTTAGGTAAGAAAACTTCATTAGACTAGCAAAATAGATATTAATGGAGTTTTAATCACAAATTATAACTTTGGATCTTCTCTCCAATCTATCAAAATCCTAGAAAACCTTGCTGTGAAAATAATAAAACAAGAAAGCACACTTTGCCTCTAACATGGTGGCAAAGCTTATATAATTAGGTTAAAACTCGTTAGGGGTAATCTTGTAAATTGGTGAAGACTTGGGCTTCAAGTCGGCTGTGACCAAACGGGCTTTCTGCGCGCTTCACTGTCGATCGATGTCAAGACAAGAACATCGATTGATTATTCCTCTTCAATATCGACCGATGGTCGAGCTCGATGGTCATCTCGGGTGCTTACTCCAAATATCTCCAAAATACTCCAAATATCTCCAAAATGCTCCAAAATCTTCACTTATCTCCAAATCACTCCTGATCCTATAAATATGCTAAATAGACTCTATAATATAATAATTAATAGGTAAAACACTTATAAACCATGATAAAAGTGGATCAAATCCATGGTCTATCAACTCTTCCAGACTTACCTTTTTGCTTGTCCTCAAGCAAAACAAACATGCAGTCTCTCTGAAAGATGTTTGAAAAAAGAAGGGACTCACATGATTTAAAACTTAGAATCATCACCTCTACAATATTGCAATCCACATCTAAAAATCCTAATCACAGAAGCACATTATACTATATCTTAGCTTAACAACCAAATTCATCTAGCTAACAACTTATCAAATTTTGTCTGACATTCCCCTCAACCAACCTCATTTCTTAGCATAAACAAAAGTGCAGGATTTACCTTGGGGGTATCGATCACATGATGCAAGGATTTTCAAACAAGTGTCTGGACCTGTAGGTAAACATTAGTTCATATCCTCTCTCTCTACTAATTTTCTCTCTTAGTCAAAATGTGCTTATTTTTGCAAGATCATTGACCAAGATTGGACAGACTTCCGTGAATCAAGCCTTAATGGTGGTTGCCACCAAGTCATGTTCACTTCTTTTTGACCTATATCCTAGGATTATTTGTGAAGCAAACCTTAATGGTTGTAGCCACCAAGTCATGTTCTAAACCTTTACCTATAGAATTCTTATGAAGCAAGCCTTAATGGTTGTAGCTACCAAGTCTTGTTCGAATTCCTTCCTAATAAATCTCTAATAGATATATATCATAGTAATTTTTTTTATCTATCTATAATTCGAAAATAGAGAGAGAAAGGACAATAAATCTATCTACACAATGCTTTACCTTCCAGACTTGTTTGAAAAATCTGATCCCATGTATACCAAGCCCCAAGACAAGCAGTTGTGTCAAGTTTAGTGTTGGAGGTCAGTTTTGGTTCCTTCAAACAATCTCAGCAAGTGTGGATAGTTGACAAGTTGATCCACTTTAGTATCTTTAGTACTATCTGCAATCAGTAAGTCTAGAGTGGTTAGATAACAAACAAAAATCTAAAAGTTCATTATCCCCTTCTTGACTCAATAAATTTTTTTTTTTTTAAACATTTGATAAGACTCATAAATAAATTACTACCAGTAAACATTTTCCCAGACTTAAACTACACTGTCCTCAGTGTAAATTCAGTAGGAGTTATGGTGATAACTAATCATAAGGACTCAATGTAACAAGTTAGAACGATATACCAGACCAGAATGGATGTCGACCGATGTAAGGATGTTGAAATCGGTCGCGGCAGGTAAGGCAATGTCGATCGATGTCGACAGCTTCTCGTCGGTCGATACTCACGACAATCGTCTACTTGGATCTTTTTTTATTTATGACCTGCAATAATTTAAAACCAATATAAATAGTATATTAATAAAAACTAAATAAATATTACCTAATAGTGGGTTGCCTCCCACTCAGCGTTTTGTTATAGTAATTTAGCTTGACTTTTGGAGGTGATTGGGCTAGTAGTGTTGAAAACTGGACTTGTTGAGCCATGTACCAGTGAAATCTCTCATTGCTTCATCCCCTCTGCGCCATTTTTCCTTCATTGTTGCAGTTGTGTTTTCCATCCTCTGCAGTCTATCTCCAAGACTCTCAAGGTTGAAATGATGTCTTCTAAGTGTGGCGTAAGTGTCAGCTGAGATATCCTCTCCATGGTACTGTGTGTCAGACATGTCTGATGTCACCTTTGGTACTAGCCGGCCTCGGTTTGTAGCGTCGTCAACCGATGTCTGTCTACGAATGTTGGTCGATATGTTGTTGTGTATGTCGAACGATGCGGATGCTTCTGGACGACGAGCAATGTAACTCCGAATCTCCACCAATTCCCCTTGTATAGCTTCAATCTTGGAAGTCAAAGTACTAACGCTAAGATCCATTGGGAAATAGATGTCATCGCATCTCCCATCAAGCCTCTCTTCTGTAGTGTCCAGAGCTCTGTAGATCTCTTCTACCAACTGATCTATCTCTTCTCTGGTGTGGAAATCCTGTTGAGAGTTCATCGGAGGTGAGTGTGGTGGATTGTTGTCGACCAATGCTGGTAAGCGTTGGTCGATCGATGTTGGTAAGACTCTATCAATCGATTCATGATGCCTTCTGTCGATCGATGTATGGCGAGAAGCGTCGGTCGCTTGCTGAATTCTGGCTATGTCTTACCTCATCTCTTCCATGCATGTAGTTAACCAACCGATGCCATCATTCAGTGGATGGTAGACACCATCAAGCTTCATCTAGAAATCACTTTCATATTTCTCTTAGGCTCCACAGACTCCATAGAACATCTCATTGATCTCATCCTTAGTGTAGATCTCTGGTACCAGCTTGGTCTGTGTGAATGAGCTAGCATGTTCAGGAAGACATATGTAGCTTGGCTCATCTCTCGAAGCTCTTTCCATTAGCTTTCTGAGCTCCTCCTTGGACACACTGATGATGTGTCCATCCATATCTCTTGCACATCCCTGATCATCTCTGTAGATTCCATACTCGTCCTTGTCTTCCCAGTAGAATTTTCTGGCTCCAAAAAGGTCAAAGGCTCTTCTGCCGAATTCTGGACGTCTATCGATCGATGGTGGCATGTTAACATCGAACGGTTTCTTCTTGGCTCTGTCGATTGATTCTTGTATCTCTCTGTCGATCGCTGCTCGTCTATCTGCTTCATTGATTCGGCTAGAGCTGGTTCCTTTTCCATAAGCTTCTGCATGAAGTGAATCTGTTTCCACTTGTGCATGAATCTCTGGTCTTAGAGGACGAAATTTGTAGACTAGAATTCCTTTCTTTTTGTATTCTTCATCATACTGATCATCAGGGGTCTCAGGTGGTGCATCGTTTACTGCCATGATGGGGTTGTAATAGTCGTTCTTCCAATCATCTGGACTACTGTCGACCGATTTTTCATGTGGTGTGTCGGTCGATTTCAGATGGCCACTGTCGATCGATGTTGCAGTGTGAGTTTCGATTGACGCCGAGTATTCTGTCTCGTATTCAGCTCCACAGTGGCAAGCTGAATGATTCCTGGATCATTGATTCTTCTGGAGAACGTCTGTGGCTTCTTGACTGGAATGGGGTCGTAGTGGGTATTAGGATCTATATGCGTCAAGCACAATTGATTGGATTGCAGGTTGTACACTGCTCCTACTGTTGATAAGAAGGCTCTCCCAAACAATAGAGAAGAGTTCCAGTTTAGCTTGATGTCCAGGAAATGGAAATCAACTGGAACCAGGGCATTACCAATCTGCACCTCTAGGTCTCTCCCAATCACTCCTGAATTTCTCTGAGAACAATCCACAAAGTGAACAATTCGTTGGAAGGTTCCACCTGCAGACCCAGATGGTCTGCCATAACCCTAGGTAGGATGCTGTCTGATGCTCTGCTGTCTGATGCTCCTGTGTCGCACAAGGCATGTGGGAACTCAATACCCTTCACCGTGCATGGTATAGCGAATTGCCCAGGATTACTTTTCTTCTTCAATGTAACCCTCTTCCTCATCTTTTCTCTAGCTTCACAGAACATTCTCTTGATGTCTTCTTCTTTCTCCATTGTTTCTTTGAAGAACATCCACAATCTGTGAGTGTAATAAGCCTCCTCGAATGGCTTATCTAGAGGAATCCTGAAGAATCTTTTTCGGAAATTTTCCTTTTCCATTTCATTGGCCCCCCTCTTCAGATGTTTCTCCACTTTTTCCTATCTTTTCCTTAGGGTTCTTCCCATAGGAACCCTATCAACTTCCATCGAATCTTCTCCATCATCTGAAGGTATCCTGACGGTCTCTGGTGGGTTTTTTGAAGGTTTGGGTTTGAGTTTGAGTGCATTAAGACGTGCAACATCTATCTTTGGCGTATGCACTCAGTACGTAATAGGTGCTCGTCGATCGATGGACGCTGGAGGTTGTCGATCGATGTCGACATCTGTTTGTCGATCGATGGGGGTATCAGCTTGTCGAGCGATTCTTACGTTATCAGGGTTGGGTGGATGTGGGTGTTTTGCTGCGAACTCCCTGTGAGTTAGAGTCCTCACGGCATTGCAAGATGCGGTTGACTCCATAGGTGTCATCGATCGATGCTCCAGAGATCTTGTCGATCGATTTGGATTGGCATCCGTCGATCGATGGTCAGAGTCTGGTGTCGATCGACACCAGTGCGATCCGCCGAAACTCATCAGACTTTCTACTTCGAAATCTCCTTCTTGCAGCTTCTCTTCCTTCACCACTTGCCAAAAATAATCCCCAATGATGACATTCACGTGGTGCTTCATCACATCATATCCTGCCCCTCTTGTCAAGGCTTCCTGCCTCTTAACAGCTTCTCATGTCTGAACAGCCTGCATCTCCAACTTCTTCACATGAGTGCTCAAAGTTTCAAACTTTGTATTCAGGTTGGTGTAGACAGAATCAATATTCCCATTGAAGTCCACTGTCATGCACTGATGTGCCTCAAGAACCCTATCTAGCATCTCTTCAATCTTGCTCTCTTGAGTAGGCGGTAGTGGCTTCTGGAAGTAGGAATTTCCATAACTCCTGTTGTTGCTGTAGGGTTTCTGGTACTGTGAACTCTGGTTAAAATTTTCCCTATTTCCATAGGAGTTTCTGTTTCCACCCTGGTTTCCAGAACCTTGGAATCCAGTTCCACCAATGAAGTTCACCTCTTCTTCTTCCTCTGCTCTACCCTCTGTGTCTACAGCTTCTGCATCTTCAACCACGCAGACCTGCTTCCTAAGAAGCTTGTGAACACTATCCAGCTTTGCCTTCACCTCATCCATCTGATCATTCCCAAGGATGATGGCAGACCTTTTCCTCTCAAAATCAGTGTTCATGGTGTTGTTACTAGATGCTAGGTTTTCAATGACCTTCACTGCCTCTTCTGGATTCCTGGTGTTGAAGTTCCTATTGCTGGAAGCATCAAGAGCCATCTCACTACAAGAGAAAGTGAGAGTAACGACGATAATTTACGACTACATATGTGTAGTTGTAAATTATCTTCGACTTTACGTCTAATTTACGACTACGTTGAAGTTCGTCGTAAGTTGGACGTAATTTTGCTACTATAAGTTTTAGTCGTAAATTAGTCGTAAACTAATTTCGCATTTACGACTACACTTTCAGGTAGTAGTAAACCGGTCTTAAACGTACGACTACATTACATCGACCAGGTACCATCTAATTAACGATCAATTTATGAGAAACGTAGTTGCACATTCGTGGTTAAGTTATTATCAAACGTAAATTCGTTTTAACATTGTTACCTACCAAAATTGAAATTCCCTATAAATATGATCTTCTCCCTCATTTTTAAGATGCACAAAAAAAAGACGAAAAAGAGTAAAAAAAAAATGTCTAGAAATATCTCTGAGCGTCGGAGTTGGATGTATGCGCATAAAGATTCAAGGGGTAGAGTAACATAAGAATTTCTCAACGGAGCAGAGATATTCATGTACCAGGCCGGACAAACGTCTCTCACACTGGAAACAGGTAAAATGTTCTGTCCCTGTCGTAAATGCAACAATACCAAGTTTGCTGCTAGTGAAACGGTTTGGAAACATATAGTAAATAAAGGATTTACTCCACGTTACTATATCTGGTTTAACCACGAAGAAGGTGATAATAGGAATGAAGCTATTAGTAGTAATCAGGTTGAAAATGTTCGTAACATATCAAATAAACCACATTTGCCTTCTGAAAGTTATAACCTTCAAGATGATCAAATGGTAGATCATGATAGGATGCATGATATGGTTACAGATGCATTTCGTGAAACAAGATCAGTAATAGAGGAGGTAGAAAATGTAGAGGTGCCTAACTTGGATGCAAAAAGATTTTATGAAATGCTAGCAGCAGCTAATGAGCCAATTTATGAAGGTTGTAGAGAAGGTCTTTCTAAATTATCATTGGCAGCTAGGATGATGAATATCAAAACTGATCATAACTTACCTGAAGTTTGTATGGATACATGGGCTCAGTTGTTTAAAGAGTATTTGCCTGAAGATAATATGTGTGCTGAATCTTATTATGAGATTCAGGAATTGGTTCATAGCCTTGGCTTACCTTCGGAGATGATTGATGTGTGTATAGACAACTGTATGATATACTGGGGAGAAAATGCAGAATTCTTAGAGTGTAAATTTTGCCAGAAGCCACGATATAAACCGCAAGGACGTGGGCGAAATAGGGTGTCGTACCAGTGGATGTGGTACTTACCTATTAAGGATAGACTGAAGAGATTATATCAATCTAAAAAGACGGCAGCAGCGATGAGATGGCATGCAGAACATACTCAGAAGGAAGGCGAGATCAATCATCCCTCTGATGCAAAAGCGTGGAAACACTTGAATTCGGTGTACCCTGATTTTGCAAGCAATCCCCGTAACGTTTATCTTGGGCTCTGCACAGATGGCTTTAGTCCATTTGGAATGTCTGGAAGATAATACTCGCTTTGGCCAGTCTTCTTGACGCCATGCAACCTTCCACTAGAGATGTGTATGGAAAAGGAATTGCTTTTCATGAGTATATTGATACATGGGCCAAAGCATCTGAAGAGGTCCCTTGATGTTTTTCTACAACCTTTGATAGAAGAATTGAAGGAATTATGGTCAACAGGCGTGCACAGATATGATTGTTCAACGAGAACAAACTTTACAATGCGAGCAGTTCTTTTGTGGACCATTAGTGATTTCCTGCATACGGGATGTTGTCAGGTTGGACGACGCATGGGAGGATATCTTGTCCTTATTGTATGGGAAGCACAGACGCATTTCAACTAAAGAATGGTAGGAAGACAGGAAGACGTCCTGGTTTGATTGTCATTGGAGATTTCTTCCTATTAAAAATCCGTACCGAAGGAACAATAAATTGTTTCGGTCAAAAAGGGTTGGACGAGACACCGCTCCGCCATATTTATCTGGAGAGGAAATCGAGAAATATATTGATTACTATGGTGCACAAGATACAGTCAAGAAAGGGGGTAATTGACATACTACTGCAAATATGTCTGCTGGTTACGGGACACAACATAATTGGCACAAGAAGAGTATATTTCGGGAACTTCCATATTGGAAGTATCTACTTCTACTCCACAATTTTGATGAGATGCATATAGAGAAGAACTTCTTTGACAACATCATCAATACATTGTTGAACGTCCACAGGAAGACAAAAGATAACAAGAACTCAAGGTTGGATTTGCCTGCATTATGTTCTAGGATTGAGCTGCATATTAGAAACGATGGGAAAATTTCGGTTCCCATTTTCAGATTGTCAGCAGAAGCAAAAGCAGCGTTGTTCAAGTGGGTGGCATCAAATGTGAAGTTTTCTGATGGATATGTTTCAAATCTATCAAGATGTGTTGATCAGCAGGGACAGAAGTTTTCAGAGATGAAAAGTCATGACTGTCATGTGTTTATGCAATGACTTCTACCATTTGCATTTGCGGAGTTGGTTCTAAAAAATGTTCACGAGGCACTTGCAGGTAACAAATAAACTTATTATTACTTCTTGTTGGAAAAAAACTTATAAAAAGTATCTTACGTATGTTGGCTTGTACATTTGTAGGCATCGGAAATTTTTTCAGAGATCTTAGCGCACACACCTTAACTGTAGATGTCATCAGACAACTTGATGAGAATTTCCCGATCTTGATGTGCAATTTGGAGAAAAATTTTCTCCGTCATTTTTTGACGTCATGGAATATTTAGTTGTCCACCTTCCGTACGAGGCATTGCTTCGTGGACCTGTTCATAATGGATGGATGTATTCTTATGAGCGAACCATGAAATATTTGAAAGGGAAAGCAAAAAATTTGGCTAGGTGGAATGTTCAATAGTTGCTTGGAGTTTGAATGAGGAAGCATCTCACTTCATGTCGTACTACTTTGGGTCCCAAGCCCGGACACGGAAAACGACTACGAGCAGATATGATGATGGTGGTGTTATGCCGACATATATTGTTGAAGATGTTCCAGCCATAGTCTGTCAGATTGGACATCTAGGTGGGAAACTGAAAGAAGTTTGGTGGTCGAGTACAGATGACACTCACAGTGCCCACACATATATACTCTTTAACTGCGAGGAGATTGAGTCATTTGAAAGGTAATTAAAATTAATTAATTGGCCGTTAAATTTTACCACACATATATATATAGTACTCATTAATGATCATATTGGCATAAAACATCGATTTCGTTTCCCAAGTCGAAGAAGCTATACCAAGGATATCAACCAATGATCTCAACAAAAGGAAAGACCAACATTTTGTCAAGTGGTTGAAAACGCTGGTATACATCAGTATAATTAACTAAATATGTTATTTTATTATATAATTAATGAAGTTATATATTTATATATATATGTTGATGATCCAGGTTGATTATGATGATTCATTCTATCCTCAGTGGTTTCACGAAATGATACAAGGTCCGGTCGCTAAGGTCACCATAGCATCTATGTATTTCACACGAGGCTACACTTTTTACACTTATGAATATGGAAGTCGGCGAGCAACAATGAACTATGGAGTATGTGTGAAAGGTGAAACTGATTTCTATGGAATCTTACAAGAGATCATCGAAGTGGAGTTCCCCGTCCTGGTGAAGCTGAAATGCGTTCTCTTCAAATGTGACTGGTTTGACCCCACCGTCAATAGAGGTGTTCGGTATAGCAAATTTGGAGTTGTTGATATAAATTCTACACGGAGGTACAACAAATTTGAACCCTACATATTGGCATCTCAAGCAGACCAAGTTTGTTTTATTCCATACCCGAGGATCAGACAATCTGGAATATCTTGGTTAGCCGCTATAAAAGTTTCACCTCGGAGCCGCGTCTTGACAGATGAACAACCGCCTTTACAAGAAGATGCCGTAAATGAAGTAGAAGTATTTGAGCAAGCTACAAATGATATCTTGCTTGTTGATCCACACAACCAGGGATATGAAGAACTTCCAGACGATGCAACAGATGAAGCCAACGAAGATGAATTTGAAGAAAATGATGAAGTGGATGATGTTTCTGATGATGAGTGATCGAGTTTGATTATATTACAGTGTTTGTGTTTTATTATATTATTAACTTATTAGATCATGTTTCCTCAATTATATATGAACTTTGGGGTTTAGAAGTGTATACAACTTATGATGTTTGTGGTTTGGGGTTTCGGTTTTAGGGTATAAACACATACCGAAGCTAATTAGTCGTAACGTACGACTCATTTACGACTATTATAAAATGAGGTGAAGTTAATTAGTCGTAACATACGACTCATTTACGACTAATCTAAAATGCGTCGAAGCAAACTGGTCGTAAATTATGACTAATCTAAAATGTGTTGAAGCTAATTGGTCGTCTCCCTGGTCCCTAATTAGTCGTAAAATCTTTTGAAATTTTCTATAAATACTCACCAGTTTGCTTCTCAAATCAGAAACAATTTTTAGAAATATCTGAAAAAAAACAAAAAAAAGATACTGGAATCACCCTAATTGGTCGTAAAGGTCTTCGTCCCACATTGGTCGTAAATTTACGTCTCTTTAACGACTGCGAGACTCTCATTGGTCGTAAATTTACGTCTCTTTTACGACTCTGACTCGCTCATTGGTCGTAAATTTACGTCTCCTTTTCAACTCTGAGTCGCTCAATAGTCGTAAATTAAAAAATATTTTAGTCCTTTATTGGTCGTAACGTTATTTGGTCTCCCATTGGTCGTAAATTTATGTCTCCTTTACGACCCTTAGTCGCTCATTGGTCGTAATATTACTATCCATTTACGACTAAAACCAAAACTCTACATATACTCGGACCTCACGAAGCCATTTGGTTGCTCATTCCCTTCTCTCTAACAACGATTTCCCTTCTCTCTTTAGGTAACTTTTTTTTTTTTAGTTTTAGGTGGTTAGTTAGGTGATTAGATTAGGTTTGGAATTAGTTTAGGATGGAAGTAGATTAGGATGGAGTTAGATTATGATGGAATTAGAATAGGTTTAGATTATTTTTATATAAAAAATTTGAATTGTTTCTAATCATCTTTTTTTTCTTTGTTTTTTTTCTTTTCAGATTGGCGATATATATTGCTATGGCTAGCGGTAGACTGAGACTAAGGAACCTTACGCCTAGAAACTCTTACGCGAGTACCTTTCTCGGACAGGTGGATCCATCAGTTTCTACCTACGGCACATCATCCGGCCAAGAGAATGTCCCTGAGAGCCAAGTTCCTACTGCTCCGTATGTGCCTCCACATGCATATGACCCTGCATCTTACTATCCGCAGTGTTATGACACTGCTACATTCTATCCCCAGTACGATGAGCCTCCACAGCAGCCTAGGTATGATCAGCATCATCCTCCACACCATCCTCAGCAGCAGTTTACTGCTCCCGAAGCTGCACCGGCTCCTGCAGCTGCTCCGGCTTCTGAAGCTGTTCATCCAAATTTGATGGTGCCACCAAATGCACCATATGCAAGATGGAAAACCTTCTCCAGATGCCGGTACGATCCAGATTTGATGGTACCACCCAACACTTACTGGTAATTTTTAATATTTTAAATATACTAATTATACATATTGGTCTAAATATATGTATTCTTTCAAATTTTGTAGGTTTTTGAAGGACAATTATGTAGGACAGAGCGTTAGAGATATCATCAGGACAAACTTCCGGGAAGCGCATCCGAACTGGTCTCTTACACCGGACCACATTCGGAGAACTTGGTTCAAGTGCTTCGCGGATAGTTTTAAATATAATTTTATTTATTTTTAATTTAAAAAATAATAATTTAATTAATTAATTTTTTTTTAGTAATGATTTTTTTGTAGCAAAAATGGAATTGGTCCATTGCTGTCAACGAAACGGTGAAGACATCGTTCTACAAAAAGGCGATGGCTCACCTAAAGAACATTGTTGGTGATTGGAAGGAGAAGTGGAAGGTCCTGGGGGATGACGCAAAAGAAGATTATATCAGCAATGATATTCGGAAAGGCTTGAAGGCTTATTGGAATTTGCCTAAGTCAGTTCAAAGGTCTCTGACTTTCTCTGCGGCCCAGTTGACCCGTGATGAAGATGGTAACATGCCAATACCTCAAACTTATGGACAGATTCCACACGCTGGGAGGGCACTACAAATTGTAAGTCTTCGATCTTTTTTAATTTTTATTAAATATATATTAATTAAGTATTTATTGAATGCGTGAGTTTAATTAATTTTTTTTTAATACATGCTGCCCAAGAAGGAGCACCACCATCTCTGGCCCGAGTTTACAAGACGACACACCAGCATTCTGATGGCACTTTTTCGCATCCTCAAGCAGAGAGGATCTGCAACAATGTTGAGGCTTGGATCCAAGAGGTCCAGACTCAGTTGTCGCAACATAATCCGGAAGGTGCACCGGTCCAGCTGTCCACCATCGAACAAGACAAAAATTTTGAGCAGGTAAAATATTAGATCTTTTAAATATATGTTTATATACATTATTCTTTAACTTAGTTTTACATATGTACTAATTAATATCTATTTATTATTTGAAGGTTGTCCTGAAGAAAAGGGGACGTATGGTCGGGATCGGAACTGTGAACGATGTCCCGAGGGCGAGAGCTGAACACGCTGCAAGAATGGAAGAAGATTCCTCTCTCCGGAGGGATTTGACAGCTGCCAACTGAGTCATAACCGACCACAGGGACAAATTTACGGTTATGACAAACATATTCGATCTGATGATAGAGTCAAACCCAAACATAAACCCGGCTCTTGCCTCTAGGTGGCAGACTCTATGTCCGACCTTATCCCCGAACCCACTCCGGAAGAGCAGGCGGATTTAGAGCGACGTGCAGATGAGCATAGGTCCGACTTCTTCAACGAAATAAACCTTAATTCTTTGTTTTTTTTTTGTTTTAATTAATTTGTATTTTGAATGTTTTATATTATGGATATTATTATGTTTACGGATGTTAGATATTTTCTTTTCATTTTATCAAATTTAAAAAAATTGAATCAAACTAAATTTAAATATTTGATTTTAATTAATATATAAAATTCGTAAATAAATATAAAATTCGAAAATAAATAAATAAAATTGGTCAGATTTACGACCAATGAACATCTATAGTCGATGTAAGGTGGTCGTTAGCTTACGACTAATAAACATCGGTATTAGAGGTAAATTGGTCGTAAGGTTACGACCAGTGTACGACTAATATGTGACGTAAATGTAGGTCACCTTTACGACTAATTTATTTAAGTTTAACTTACGACCAATTTATTTAGTCATAAAGTTACGTCTGATTTTCGACTAATAGTTTTAGTCGTAATGTTACGACCAATGTGCCTCTAATAATTAATTACGACCAGCTTGTAATGACCAATCGATTTTCGAAGCTAATTGGTCGTAAAACCCATATTACGACCAACTAGCTACTAATACTGTAGTCGTTAAGGTCATGTTTTCTTGTAGTGTCAGGTACTGCACCGCGATGCCTGTGTAAAAAGTACTGAGCAGTTATATTTCATTGAATCCATGGTGTGGACAGTCTCTCTGATCCAAGAGCCTCTGAATGATTCTTCAGGCTCCTGAGTGAATGTAGCAATCTTGCTCCTCAAGTCTTCAGCACGCGCTTCATCAAAGAAATTGTATAAGAATACATTCTTGATGTCGTTCCAGGATGTGAGAGATCCTGGTGGTAACTGCTTAAGCCAATGTGAAGCTTCTCCAGCAAGTGAGACCTTGAAGAGCTTGCATAGGAGATAATCCTCAGGGACTCCCTTGACTTTAATAGCAGATATCAGATCTTCGAACCTCTCCAGATGGTCCATAAGAGGCTCGTGAGATAATCCATGGTAGGGTATCTGTCCCACCAGTGTGTAGTACTGCGCCTTCAACTCGAAATTCTTCTGAATAGTGGGAGAACGAATGGCTGATCTGTTGGTGTAGAAATGATCTTGACGGTTGTAGTCAGCCAACGTTTTGGGTCGCGCAGCCTCATCTACAGGTAGAGTAGTGCCTGTAGCACTAGCATCAGACTCAAGGATTGCAGCCCCATGAGCATCTATCCTCTGACCTGCTGCATTATGCAGATGACCTTCCTGGTCATGCATGTCTCCTCTCTCATCTCGTACATGTATCAAAGTCGCAACCATGTCTCGCGGCTCATTATCGGTCGATGTTCGGACTGGAGTATCGATCGATGTCGGATGGACGATGTCGGTCATGGAAGATGAGTGTCTTCGGTCGACGGTGGTGAGCGAGTATCAGTCGACGGGTATAGTGCATGGGTCGACGGCGGTTGAACGAAATCGAGCGATGAACAAGTGTTGTTGTCGATCGATGAGGAGCGTGCTTCTTTGCGGATCGAACGCTCCAAACTTGCAGGATCTGGTGAGAATAGCAGTTGAGTTTCCTTGTTGCTTCTGGTACTGCTGGGCATGTACCTGAAAATCCAAGAAAAAAATTTTGTGTCAGAAACTTAACAAAAATTAGATCGAATTTGCGATCAAAGCTCCCTGGCAACGGCGCCAAATTTGATACCACACAAATTACCCTAAGGAGTGAATTATAATCTCACAAATAAGAGGTCGAGTTGTAGTACTTAGGGATCAAATTCACAGGGAGCTAGGGAACCTAAGAAATCTAATATGATTTGTTAAGTAGGATGGTTTGATGATTTAAATGTAAATTGCAGTTTTTTATCAAGCAAGTGTTTGCTCAATTGATTGGTTGAGGTTTTGGTGCTTCAAAGGAAATAGCTAGACTTAGGGATTTTATTCAGGAAACTTGGGATTATAATCCTACAGATGCCTAATGAGTTGCATGCATGATAATGTAAAGCTCAACTACTTAATCAACAAGTCAATCAGCTCTCGCATGTTGAGACTTGTCTATTTACTAGATCTAATGATCTCAACTATCGTTTGTCGATCAATAACAGTGTCGATCGATGATCCTATAGGAATATTGATCGATTCACCTTTCGCTCCGTCGATCGATTATGCAATAATGATATCTATCGACGCGCTTCTAGATAAGCTTTATGCGCAGGTTGAATGGTAGCTTACTAAGCTAACTAGATCAGCTCTCGCCTTACTCATAGCAAGAAACTTTGCTCAGTTAGAATGTTTTCGGTATGAGAATGAAGCTCTCGCTTTTATCTATCAATCCTAGGGCAAGTTCTAGGTAGCTAATCTTGAAACATGCATTAATGAATAATCCTAATGACAATTATCACAACTCAGCAATCTATAGTTGGGGCTAATCCCTCCTAACCTATTTAAACCCTAAAATCTAACAATGGAACTACTCAGACATGGCCAAGCAATTCATAACAACATTTAGGTAAGAAAACTTCATTAGAATAGTAAAATAGATATTAATGGAGTTCCAATCACAAATTATAACTTTGGATCTTCTCTCCAATTTATCAAAATCCTAAAAAACTTGGTGTGAAAATAATAGAACAAGAAAACACACTTTTCCTGTAAGATGGTGGCAAAGCTTATATAATTAGGTTAAAACTCGCCAGGGGTAATCTTGTAAATTGGTGAAGACTTGGGCTTCAAGTCGGCTGTGACCAAACGGGCTTTCTGCACGCTTTGCTGTCGATCGATGTCAAGACAAGAACATCGATCGATTATTCCTCTTCAATATCGACCGATGGTCGAGCTCGATGGTCATTTCGGGTGCTTGCTCCAAATATCTCCAAAATGCTCCAAAATCATCACTTATCTCCAAATCACTTCTGATCCTATAAATATGCTAAATAGACTCTATAATATAATAATTAATAGTTAAAACACTTATAAACCATGGATAAAAGTGGGTCAAATCCATGGTCTATCAACTCCCCCAGACTTACCCTTTTGTTTGTCCTCAAGCAAAACAAACATGAAGTCTCTCTAAAAGAGGTTTGAAAACAGCAAGGACTCACATGATTTAAAACTTAGAATCATCACCTATACAATATTGCAATCCACATCAAAAAAGTCCTAATCACAAAAGCACATTATACCCTATCCTAGCTTAGCAACAAAATTCATCTAGCCAACAACTTATCAAATCTTTTCTGACATTCCCCTCTACCAACCTCATTTCTTAGCATAAATAAAAGTGCAGGCTTTACCTTGGGAATATCGATCACATGATGCAAGGATTTTCAAACAAGTATCTAGACCTGCAGGTAAACATTAGTTCCTATCCTATCTCTCTCTACTAATTTTCTCTTTTAGTCAAAATCTGCTTATTTTTGCAAGATCATTGACCAAGATTGGACAGACTTCCATGAATCAAGCCTTAATGGTGGTTGCCACCAAGTCATGTTCACTTCTTTTTGACCTATATGCTAGGATTATTTGTTAAGCAAGCCTTAATGGTTGTAGCCACCAAGTCATGTTCTAATCATTTACCTATAGAATTCTTATGAAGCAAAGCCTTAATGGTTGTAGCCACCAAGTCCTGTTCGAATTCCTTCCTAATAAATCTCTAATAGATATATATCATAATAATTTTTTTTATCTTTATAATTCGAAAATAGAGAGAGAAAGGGGGATAAATCTATCTACACAAGGATTTACCTTCCAGACTTGTTTGAAGAATCTGATCCCATGTATACCGAGCCCCAAGACAAACAGTTGTATCAAGTTTAGTGTTGGAGGTCAGCTTTGGTTCCTTCAAACAATCTCAGCAAGTGTGGATAATTGACAGGTTGATCCACTTTAGTATCATTAGTACTATTTGCAATCAGTAAGTCTAGAATGATGCTAAAGAGTGGTTAGAAAACAAGCAAAAATCTAAAAGTTCATTATCCCCTTCTTGATTCAATAAAAACTTTTTTTTTAAACATTTGATAAGACTCATAAATAAATTACTATCACTAAACCTCCCCCCAGACTTTGGGTTTAGAAAGACTTTGGAATCTCCGGTTATCAAAATATATATACATATATATACATTTTTATATATAAAAATGGTTTTTTTCTCTTCTGGTGATGCCACCTAGGATTCCAGGTCAGAAAGTCGATGCATCAGAGGGGACACCTGTCCTATTACTAAAATTCACAGTATCATTTAATCTTTTGCATTGTGGGCTTGATCGTTTAACGTTTCACGAGCCCAATATAAAGCTTCACCTCGCAAAGCATACGAAGTGCATCGGAGATGTGTTCGGAGACTTTCTCTCCCGTGTGTGCGTGTCAACGACATAGGGATAGTCGAATAGGATCAATGTTAATACCTCTAGTCCGCAACCGAGCACGAACAGCCAAGGCACCAGAAAGGACAAGTAGGATCAATGTTAACTGCTCCTTCAATATGGAGATAAATGGTTTTTGCCAGAACATATGCAACTGATGTTCAGTTTTGAGTCACAAACATGATTTTCATAAGACCTTCTTCAGTTGTTTCCCACATGGCCAAATGACAATGGTTTATTTAAGTGAACCCATAAAAAGACAATAAGTAAGAATTTGGTGGAACGTTATTGTGAGCAACTATAGCTAAACCTATCTTGATCCTCATTTCTTGTTTTGGCGTTGAGCCTGCAATAAAAAAATTGAACAAAGTAATCATTATTTAATATATACTAATACAACATTTAGAAACAATTATTACAATAATCATGTAAATTCTAGTCAATCCGTTAATGTACATCAGTATTGCTAACCAATTGGTCTTGGCTTAGTGGTCCTTTGTCCATTTAGTCGTGTCATATCGATGAATTAGTTGCATACCAGAGATATAAGAGATTGTGGGACTAGTTTTTGGGTTTAGAAAGACTTTGAAATCTCCGGTTATCAAAACATATATATATACATCTTTATATATAAAAATGGTTTTTTCTCTCCTAGTGATGCACCTAGGATTCCAGGTCAGAAAGTCGATGCATCAGAGGGAACACCTGTCTTATTACTAAAATTAACCGTATCATTTAATCTTTTGCATTGCGGGCTTGATCGTTTAACGTTTCACGAGCCCAATATAAAGCTTCACATCGCAGAGCATACGAAGTGCATCGGAGATGTGTTCGGAGACTTTCTCTCCCGTGTGTGCGTGTCAACGGCTGCACACATGACTCTGTAGTTTCCTTTGCCAATGAGTTCGAGGATCCTGTATCGGTTTGCGTTGAAAAATTCCATCTCTTTCGTGTCCTGGTGGAATCACATAATGAGAGAGAGAGAGAGACCTGTCCGAAAACGCGGCCGTGGAAGCCGATTAAGCGGCGCCGCAACGCTTGGCGGAGGCTCACCGTAGTGATTACACCATAAACGGCCAATAAACCGGTTTCACTAAAAGTTACATTTTCTTGAGAGATTAGAACGTTTTAGATGGAGTTCCAATGGTCAAACTTATTAATCTGATGAAAAAACAGCAATATGACTCATAGTTTTGGTTATTTAAGGCAAGATGATTGAGGAAGATGTTGCAGAAAACCTAAATCTGTCGTGAGGAAGATGATTGATTATTTACAGTATTGCCCATCATTAAACAAAAACACAAAAAAGAAATAAAATGCATGTCATGTCATGGGTTCCGAAAGCTAGGTAATATATATATTAATTTATCACAAAAATTAAAAAACCCTTAAAACTAATCCCGATTAATCTCCGAGTAATCACCGATTTTCTGTTAAATCGCTAGGCCAATACCAACCGGTCGACTCGCACCTAGCAATTCTCTTCTTCACTTGGTTTTGTTGCATCTTCTTATCAAAGTTCTGAACTTTAATTTTGTCCTGATTGATTCAGATTGAAGTGATCTGAGGGATCACTAGAATGATTGAAGAAAAAGAAGATCTTTGAATATCAAGAGAAAGAAAATTTGAGAAACCTAAAACTCTCAAAACCAGAGGAGTTCTGCTAAGCCGAGGGAGGGAGGGAGGGGGAGAGAGAGAGAGAGAGAGAGAGAGAGAGAGAGAGAGAGAGAGGACAAACAAAAGCCTAGATCCAAAGATCAGAGAAGACGAGAGTTCGAAGGATTTATAATGAATTTTTAAAATAAAACATTATTCCTCTGTGTGTAAGGTTTATTAACAAAAGGTAAGTGGCAGTTTCATTATTGTTAGTAACTCTGAAGGTGAAGTTTTAATTAATTTCCTATGTCTTTAACGATCCTTTTTGAAAATGACTTATTGGCTAAGCCAACTGTTGCTGGATTTGGACCGTTTATTAGTTCTTTATCTTAGATTTTGACTCATATCCTTTATTATAGTTTAGCCCCCACATGATGTTCTCTCTCGTACCAATTTATGTGCAAAATTAATTTATCTAATAGGTTTTTTTATGATAACAATAAAATTATTTTATTTTCAATTTTGGTAGATTATAAAACAATTAATTCCTTCACCTTCTCGAGGAAACAACTATCCATTTTGTTATGAACTATTATGTGGATGTCCATGTAAGTCCATAAACCCACTTTCGAATGTTCTAAAGCCTAGTTTGTATTGCTATATATATATTTATATATGTATCGTTGTGTATGGAACAATAATAAGATTAACAGATTCTTTCCTTCTCCCGATACACAACACGTTATCAGCACGGAACACTAACCCTAAACAAAACCACCAAATTAAAATCTTAGCCGACTGATACGAACACATTACCAACCTCTAACGTGATCCCCACTCCAATCGGAAGGCATGACTGCTCTGGTATAATATATTGACGTTGGATTCTAGCCGTCTCGTCTAAATTTTGTGATGTCGTTTCCCTCTTCATATACACTTAGATAAGTTATATTTCTTTCTTTTTTAATTAGATCTTAATATTTGATTGACATATATTCATCATACGAGACATGCTTTTATTTCTTAAACTTGATACGTTTGTGGAATAGAATATTATTGTTGCTTTATTATCTCACAGTAGACTGATTGGTATGTGGCGACACCACTTTGAGATCATCATCTCAACGCATCGATCCATTCTTTGGTGGCCGATTAACCATCCTCAGATTGATCTTTGTCATCTGACGGAGAGACCGCTACCAAAACCACACAAACCTGTACTTTCTTCATCACCAAGCTTTCACCTTCATCAACGTTTCTCTCGGATGATCCTGGTTCTCGATCGATCATCAACGTCTCCGAGCGGTTCTGAGATCGTGATCTTCATTGAGATTACAATTTACTTTGAGATTGCAGTTTTGAGATTGTGTCCATTGATCGTCTCTCTTCATTGCGACTTCTTCGTCCGTGGTAGTCGATCATCACATCGTTTTCAACGCATCGATTAGAACTAGCGTTCGTAACTACAATCTCCATGAGTCGATCATCACATCGTCTTCCATCTGCTCATATGGCAGATCTAAAAGGCAAAGGGATTTGTTATGAAAGTGATGACGAGCCCATTCAGTTAACGGATCAGAATGATTCACATACGATACGCGACTTTCAACGTTCATTGATAGGGAAAGTTCTGAACCCTAAGAAGCAAAATGTTGTTAAGCTGTTACAACATATGCCGACGGAATGGAAGCTGCAAGATTGCATCAAAGCAAATGATCTCGGTAATGGCAAGTTTCTTTTTAACTTTGAAACCGAGGACCTGCAATATGTACTGCAACAAGGGCCCTTTCACTACAATTTCTGTATGTTCGTTCTTGTTCGGTGGGAGCCGATTGTTCATGACGACTATCCATGGATCATTCCGTTCTGGGTTGGCATAACTGGTATCCCCTTACACCTCTGGACGTCAAAGAACTTGAAGAAAATTGGATCCAAGCTTGGTCATGTGGGCGAGGATAAAATCAAAGAATCAGAGGGTCGTATGTGTATTGATGTTGATACACGGAAGCCATTTATCTTCAGCAAGAAAATCTTATCGCCTGGTGGTGATGAGGTGACGATCCAAATAAAGTATGAACTACTCTTCAAGCACTGCACCTTTTGTGGCATGCTAAGTCATGAACTCTCCCATTGTACTAAGAAGGAGCAGGGATCGAGTAATCAGATGGAGAGAGCATACGTATTCTCACGGGTACAGCTGCCTATTGGCGCATCAGCTCGACAGCCATTGCTGCGTGAGCAAAAGCCTCACGATCGATATGAACAGCGGGAGAGTAAATATCACCATAATGTGGACCTTCACTCCTCAAAAAGAATACTTGAGGTAAACGGTTATAGACGAACTGTCTATGCTCGACACGATGACTCTTCAGACTGGTACGCAGGAAAGCAAGTAGGGAAGGAGAGAAGCTAAAAAGCTACATCGACCAGATTTGGTTCCCGTTATGCCCCATATGATAAGAATCAAAAAAAGTCATGGAGGCCTAAAGAGAGAGTGGAGACACAAAGAGAGATTGTGGAGAGCATTAGAGAGCCGTATGCTCTTATGGCGCTTCAGTTGCAAATTGGGGCTTCTTCATCTATGCCGAGGGAGATCCCAGCTGAGATTGAACCACACAATATCAGTGGACAGAGGATTGCGAGCTTGATTATCACCCCTTCACGTCATCTTACTGAGCAAGATGATAACGTTACTAAACGTATCAAAACTATTCCTCGCTCTATCATGTTCTCTCGTACGGAGGAATTGCACCCACACAATGCTCAAATGATAGACGCTCTTAGCGAGATGGAGATTGTTATAGAGAATAAGAATGACGATGGTAAGGAGGAATTGATGGAGTGCGATGGTGATGATTTACTTGGACATGATCTTATGGAGTTGGAGGAGGGTGCGTCAAAGTTAATTCCAGTGGCTGATACAGATGCGACTGGTGTGCTGAAGAAAGAAAGAGCGAGAGGATCTTCTTCAACTAGGGGTGTGGGAAGGTCGGGGATCCCGTTGAGTCTACCGATTAAAAAAGCTGAGTTCCTCCGTCGGGGTTCTCCAAAACATCGATCAAGTACGTCAAAAGGCTCAGATAGGTCTGCTCATCATAGACATAGTTCAAAGGCTTCGAAAGCAAGTTCACATAAGGCTAATGGTTTGGAGGGGTCCAAAAAAACCTCCATACATCATCCATGAAGACACTCAGTTGGAACTGTCGAGGGATAGGGAACGACCTCACAGTTCGACGCCTTACGGAGATGTGTATTCCTTTCTGAAACGAAGAATAGGAGGCTGATGTTGCAAAACATTCAGGCCGACTTAGGATTTGATCATTTGTTTACCGTTGAGTCACTTGGTCTCAGCGGAGGTTTAACTCTTTTCTTTATGGATGAATTTCAAGTTAATGTTTTATTTTCGAATAACAGAATAATTGACATTGAGGCAGTCATTGATGGAATATAAGTCTATATGACGTTTGTTTATGGAGATCATGTTTTAGAACACAGAGAACATGTATGGGAACGCCTTACGCGTTTCTCAACAACAAGAGATGGACTCTGGTTCATGATAGACGATTTTAATGAAATCACTGGTCATAATGAAAAAACAGGAGGAAGACAGCGACCTGATAGCTCATTTCTCCCTTTTAGGCAGATGCTAACAGATTGTGGTATGCTAGAATTTCCTTTCACTGGAGATATGTTATCCTGGGTGGGAAAAAGAGCACGGGGAGCTACTGTTAGATGCCGCCTTGATAGAGCTGTTGGAAATGAGGATTGGCATGAAAATTTCCTCACTCTGCTGAGAAATATATGAGATTATGGGGATCGGATCATCGTCCAATCCTCACTGATATTCTCACAAAACCAATAAGGCAGTCGAAGAAATTTAAATTTGACAAAAGATGGCTGGATAATGAGGAACTAAGGCAAGTAATCCTTGATGGATGGAAATCACCAGATCTTCCTCCAGATGCGAGTATTATGGAACATATTTCCAGCTGCCGTAAAGCATTGGGTGAGTGGAGGAGACATCACAATTTGAACTCAGCAAAACAAGTGGAGGAATTAAAAGAGAAGGTGGAGGGCCTGTACTCGAATGATGATGCTACAACTGAGGAAATAGCAGAAGCATTAAAGGAACTCTCTGATGGTCTTAAGGCAGAGGAGATCGTTCTGGAAGCAAAAAAGCAGAGTATTTTCGCTAAGGGAAGACGATAGAAACACAAAGTTTTTCCATGCACTAACAAAGCAAAGAAGAGTGATGAACAAGATTACACAGCTTTTAGATGCAAATGGGAATCTGGTGGAAGACAAGGAAGGATTAGTAGCCATTGCTACAAGCTATTTTAGGCAAATCATTGAATCCTCTAACCCAGACGATATAGACGAATCACTTTCCGAGGTATCCACGACGATTATTGATTCAATTAATGCTGAGCTTACAGCTCCAGTGACTGAGTGGGAAGTCAAATTAGCTATCTTTGCCATGCACTCGGAGAAGGCTCCTGGCCCAGATGGGATGACATCGTTAAATTTTTGGACATTGTAAAGGAGGATTTAACTCATATGGTTAATCAATTCCTTATACATAGAGTGATGGCAAATGGGTTGAATGACACAAACATCTGTCTTATCCCAAAGACAACAAGGCCCAATGAGATGGCTAAATTCGGACCCATTAGCTTGTGTAACGTAAGTTACAAGATAATCTCTAATCTCTAAGGTCTTTGTTGCTGGAAGACAGATCTCAGATAATATCATGATCGCTCAGGAAATGTTTCACGCCCTGAGAACTAAACCGAGCGGAAGAAATAAGAGGATGGCCATCAAGACGGATATGAGTAAGGCGTATGACAGAATGGAATGGTCATTTATTGAAGCAGTTATGCGTAAATGGGATTCTCTGAAATCTGGATTAACTAGATAATGAGGTGTATTACTTCGGTAAAATACAAGGTACTCATGAATGGACAACCAAGGGGAAATATTGTCCCAGAGAGAGGCCTACATCAAGGAGATCCTCTGTCTCCTTTCATCTTTATTTTGTGCACGGAAGTGCTCATTAGCCTTCTTAATCATGCAGAGAACCAAGGAAAGATAACAGGGATTCGTGTTGAAACCTAGCAAGTGCCATTGCACAATTTTGGTCGAGTTCGAACCCACCGAAGAGAGGAATTCATTGGGCAAAACGGGAAAAAGTGTGTTTACCACGAGAGGAGGGTGGGATTGGTTTCCGTATGATCCATGAGTTCAACCTAGCTTTATTAGCAAAACAACTATGGAGGTTAGTCCAATATCCGGATTCTCTGGTGGCTAGAGTATTGAAGGGAAGATACTACAGGATGAGCTCGCCTTTGCGTTCTCTTTATGTAAGTAGTCCTTCGTATGTGTGGACCAGTATCTCAGCAGCTAGAGAACTGTTGCTTTTGGGTATTAGACAGAAGATACACTCATGATATGAGGTTAAGGTCTGGGAGGATCCTTGGATCCTTACGACACCAGCCAGACATGCTCGTCCCTTAGAACCAGTTCTTAACCCGAACATGAGAGTCAGCGATTTTATAAACCAGGATACAAAGGAATGGGATGTTGGCTTACTGCAAAATTATGTGCACCCTGAAGACATACCTCTCATGAGGAGTATGGCCATAAGCTCGGCTCATCGCCGCGAAACATTCTATTGGAGCTACACGAAGAGTGGTATCTACACGGTTAAATCAGGATATTGGGTAGCTAGCAATTTGATGCAACCTGAGGAAGTGAAAGAGATTCTAGAACCCAGTATAACAAAGCTCCAGGCTTTTGCTTGAAAGATAAAAGCTCCACAAAAAATTCGACATCTCATATGGCAATTGATAACAGGCCATGTGGCAGTAATGAAAAACTTGACAAGGCGAAACATGAGATGCGACAATTACTGCCCAAGATGTGGGGAACCAGAAAAATCTGTCACTCATGCAATCTTTGATTGCCCACCAGCCCTACAAGTTTGGGCCTTATCCTCGACGCCAACGAGTACAACTATCTTCCCAGTATCAAGTGTCTATGCTAATATGGACTATATCTTCTGGAGAAAGGACAACATTGTTCATCCAGATTCAGATAGAGATCCTTATCCCTGGATAATCTTGTATATTTGGAAAGCCAGGAATGATACACTTTTTAGGGGAATTGATCGAGATCCTTTGGAGCTAGTTCGATACGCAGAGAGTGAGTGCCAAGTCTGGTTCAATGCAAATGAGATGGTGCCATCACCTCAACAAGAACATAGTAGCGATCAACCTCAAGTTTTAAGCTTCAGTAATATATGTATGATTGATGGCTCTTGGACATCTACATCACAGTTCAGCGGGTGCGGATGGGCTTGGATGGACAGCTTGGGGGAGGTTCAACTTATGGGAACACGAAACTACATTCGACGGGAATCTCCTCTGCATTCAGAACTAGAAGCACTAAGATGGGCGATGGAGAGCATGCTGCAATACTCGACATGCCAGAGCTTTGGAACGGACTGCAAGGATTTGATTGCCATGATTAAGGAACCACGTGCTTGGCCAAGTTTTGCGACAGAATTGGAGAGGATAGAGACTCTGTAGATATGCTTTCCGGACTTCAAGATTACTCATATCCCACGAGAGCAAAATCGGACTTTTGATTTTTCAATTAGGACGGCAAGATCATTCCATAGAGAGTTTCATTTTGTTGGTTGTTCTATTCCGGTTTGGTTACCCATATCACCTCAAGTTT
>NC_027752.1:35614744-35618046 GCF_000695525.1 Brassica oleracea var. oleracea
ACCTAAAAGTGTACCCCACTTTCAGTCAAATGCAAAACCAACCTAAAAGGGTTGTGAAAATACTATTTAACCCTTATGACCAAACAAAAAAACAGAAATATATTTTATGTTTCTATCCTTCGGAAGTCTACATATATATAGACTTCCTACGAAGTCTACCTTATAGATTTATTTCGTAGTCTACACTCTAATTTGATCTAATAATTTAATTTTGAAAATGTATAAAAATAATTATTTTGATATTTTTAACTAATCATCAATATAATGGATAATATGAAGTAAGTAAATTAAAATTTCATATAATTGAACAATTTTGAAGAATATATACTAATTTGGTTATCATGTGTTAGGCAATGTTCATAGTTTATAAACAAAAGGTTCTAACATGTCATGCATTTTAGTGGTTGATTTCATAGGGTTAGATTTTAGATTTTGTTTTTATTTTGTTTTATTAACTTAAATCTGCATATTAATGTTTGGTAGTTTATATTTTGTATAATTGAGACTTTTTGATTATCAAGCAAAACATTTAGGGTTTGAAATTTGTGGTTTAGGGTTTCATAGACCTACAATAAAGTCTATTTATTTGAAGACGTCTTTTTCAGTCTATATTCTTCAATTTTTTACAAAAAATCATTATATTTAAACTAAGTTAAATTCCTTAAAAATAAAAAAAGTGAAATCATATACTATAACTATTAAAAAATAAAGAAATAAATTTAGAAAATCATATATTAAAATTATTAAAATAATAAAGGATAAACAACAATAATGAAATTATTAATAATGAAATTATTATAGTACACTTCCAAAAAGGTCTACTATGTTACAGTAAAATCTACTCCAAAATTTTAATTTTAGTAGACTTCAAAAGAAGTCTACAGCGTCGTAAATTTTAACCTAGTTACATTTTTGTCTCCCTATATAAACGAAATTTATACAGTCTCTCTCTAAAGTGGCTGCATAAGTTTTTAAAACTCTCTCCTTTCTCTCTAAAACTCTCTCCTTTCTCTCTAAAATTCTCTCCATTATTTCAAAAACTCTCTCATTTCTCTTATTTCTCTCTAAAATTTCCTCAAGTCTTTCTCGCAATGTTATCTTGTCATTTTAAATATTATGATTCATGGTTTTCATCTTCTCCTTTAAAAAAATGTAAGGTTTAGATCTATAGATTTTAAATATGTATTTTTATGTTATTTATTTCTCACAAAATTATCTTTTTTTTGTAGGTATTATTACTCATGGATTACATTTCTCCTCTAAAAATGTAAGTTTTAGACTAATAGATTTTAAATATGTATTTATATGTTTGTATTCAAATAAATTTATAGATCAAGCTTTGTGCATTAATTTGCTACTAGTTTATCTTATAAATTCTATTTTGTAAAGTATTTTCAGATTTAAAATTATTTTCACATTTCAAAATGTATAGATTTTGTCAGATCTGAAAATTATCAGACAGTGTAGACTTCTAAAGAAGTTTACTAAAGCTAGTAGACTTCATATGAAGTTTACTAAACCACAAAGTTTAAGCAGACTTCATTGGAAGCCTACAAAAATATGACATTAATTTTTTCTTTGTTTTTTTAATAATTTTATCTTATTTTGCAGGTATTTTCTTCAATAGTTGTTCTCTTCTCCTCCCAAAAATGTAAGGTTTACATCTATAGATTTTAAATATGTGTTCTAATATTTATATTTAAATAAAGTTACATACTCAAATTCTATGTCTTTAATTATTACTATTTTCTCTATTAAATTATATATTTTTTAATATATATATTTTTCAGATCTAATTTCTTTTTTGATTGAGTAGACTTCAAAGTATACTTAAAAGTTAGGGCTGGTAGACTTCAAATGAAGTCTACTAGCCTTGAATTTTAAGCATATTTCATTACAAATTTATTCAAATATGATTTTAATTTTTATCTTATTTTTCAAAATTTTATCTTATTTTGCAGGTATTCTCTTCCGAAGTTTTCAAATCATCTTCCCAAAAATGTAAGCTTTACATATATTCATTATAAAATATTTTGTGTTTGTCATGAACTAAATTCATAGATTCATACTTTATGGTTTTGATTTGTTACAAGGATGGCAAAAAAAACTATTTTTGAAATATCTTCCAAAACAAAGCATTTTCAAATTTCTAAATGTACACTTTTAGATATGAAAACTTTCCGTTAGTGTAGACTTCAACTAAAATCTACTAAACAATAACTTTACGTTGTACACTTTTATGGTTTTAAAGCACTTTTAAAGCATTTTCAAATTTTCTAAATGTACACTTTTATGGTTTTAATTTTTTATCTTATGCTTTTCTCATAACACTATCTTATTTTGCAGGTATTTTTTTCAAGACTTTATTTGAGGCATCAAGATTATGAAAAATCAAACGTACTCAAGAATACTTTTTAATATATTGCTCTGTAATAATTTCTCATAATAAAATATTAATTTTTAAATAATTTTTTAATGCATAATCTATAAACATTGTATTCATTTTTAGTTGTGTTTCACTTTTATGATATTATTAATTTTTTGTTAGATATCAATTTCACAAGATCTAATCAACCAAACAAGTAAAACTACCATAGGCGAAAATAATAACTAACACACATGTGAGAAGAAGAAAATCTATACAAAATTTCCAAGAAGTTTCAAGAGTAAAACTAATAAAAAAAAATTGCAATAAGTTCCAAGTGTATAATTATAACACATTAACTTTTGAAATTCATCCAAATTCACCCAAGACCATTAAATTACTAACATACACTGTAAAATAATTAAATCATGAAAAATATGATGAATAATACACAAATGCACTTTTAATAGAATTTACGACGTAGACTTCAACTGCAGTCTACCTTTGTAAATTTACAAAGACGTCTACACCTATTATCTAACACCAAAAATTTCTAGTTGGCTCTAGCTTGATACACAAAGGCGTACAAAGTGTGTCTTAGCTAACTCGATCAAGTTATGTACTTGTCTATCATTCGTGACATGCATAGGAGGAGTATCCGGAGCCATTTGCTGTAAAATGACGTCTGGTAAGGAATATGTTAGCACCACTTTCTCGATTTTTTTGTCCATACCATAATCTTCTAGTGTCATTTCAAGAAGTTCACCATGTGTACAACCATCTGGCACAAAAAACATTATCCCTCCTTTTCGATTATTGACCACAAACTCCCACAAAGAGCCTTTCACCACTCATTCTCCGTATACAACGGGTATATCTGAGCCATTTCCTGCAAAAAAAATACAGGTTTACATAATCAGCGAAGAAATATTTCATA
>NC_027752.1:35618135-35618568 GCF_000695525.1 Brassica oleracea var. oleracea
AATCTTTTCAAAATCACTCAAACCCATTAGGATTAACTAACACACACACTGTCAAACAAAAAAAGAACTAGAAAAAAACTTAATGAATAATACACAAATTCACATTTTTATATATTTTTCTATGTAGACTTAATATTCAGTCCTCGAAGATGTAGACGTTCTTTTCAGTTTACCAGTGTATACTGTCAAATAGGTCTACTCTTTGGGTTGGTTTTTGCAATTGCAAATTTTACGGGTTGCTCTCTATATTTGAAAAAAAGTTGTGATTTTATACATGTAGACTTTCATTTCAGTCTACACTTTAAAAATGTTAGTTTTTGCAATTGACCAGAATTCATCTAAGATTTGACTTTTAAAACTAGACTTTATATGCAGTCTACATGTTTGAATTTTTTTTAAAGAGGTTAGTTTTGCAATTGACCAAGTTTGACTT
>NC_027752.1:35618635-35625331 GCF_000695525.1 Brassica oleracea var. oleracea
GACGGGTTGGTTTTGCATTTGACCAAAATAAAAAAGTAGACTTTATACGCAGTTTACATTTTTTTTTTCTATGATAAGAAGACTGCATATGAAGTCTACAATTTAATAAATTTTTGATTGCTTTTTAAACTTTTTGGTCAAACACAAAACTAACCTATTCAACGAAGTCAAAGTTTTGGTCAAATGCAAAACTGATATTTTATAGACTTCGTTGGCAGTCTACAGTTTGTAGACTTCCGATGAAGTTTATTTTGAAAATTCAAAACTTCGGTCAAATGAAAAACTAACCTCTTTTAGGTAGACGTCTTAGTAAGTCTACCGAAATTTTTATTTTTGTTGTTAAAGGTAAAGATAGAGACAGCTGGGGAAGTCTGCGTTAGAAAAAAAATTTGTTTGGTCAATTGCAAAACTAATCCGTGCGTTGACAAATAGACTGCATCGTAAGTCTACACAGGCGTAGTCGTACAAAATAGTCTACTATCGCAACACAGATATGAAAATGACGAAAACCATGTAAATAGTTACATTTTTCCGGTATAAAGCTCGTTTCCAACCTTTTCAACCGTCCAAACTCCAAATATGAGAAAAAAGAAGCATCTTTGACGATTCACTAATGAAGAAACTCAAAAATATGAAGTTTGTGATTATGAAAATGAAAGTTATGAGAGTTTTTTAGATGGAAATGTAGAGGAGATGAGAGGAAATGAAGTTTTTTGGGTTAGAATGAGAAAAAAAGTGGTTGAAAATTGAATTCTAGAGCTTTAGAGCTCAAAAATGGTGGTTCATGGTGGTTGGAAAAATTGATGATAATGGCATTTTTGTAAATAAGAAGAATTGGTTAGGGTGTATTTGGTTTTTTGTTAGTTTTGAAATTAATAAAAAATTAAATAAAAATGGCAATTTTGTGAATAATTCAAAAACATAGGGATAGTATGAAAAATTTATTGATGAATAGTATGGACAAAAAAAAAGAGTTGGTTTTAGGTTTGACTTAAAAAAGTGGGTTGATTTTGAAAAACACCCTTAATATTTTTACAATTTATTGATGATTATTTTAATGAGTTTAGCAATCTCACGCCTCATAGTTCAGCATCTCAAATTTATAAAGTTATGTTTGTGTGTATAAATATTATTTGACTTAGCTATTTCTGATTACTCATGATATTTAAATAGTATGATAAATTATTTGTCTTGGATTGACAATGGCAGTTAAAACTGATGGAGATATATTTGTTTGGCTCAGCTTGATTGATTAAGGTTTGCTTAGTTACATAAACATGTTGATCTAAAAATGAAACATATATCTCATTAAGATATATGCTTCATTATTGTATTTATCTTTTCTTGTTAATTTGTTTAAAAAAAATTTTGATCTCCAGAATAAAAATTATCAATGGTTGGATTTAGTTGTTCGGTTTAGCACTTGGTTTCATTATATCAAACATGCGTCATGCTTATATATCATGGCCATGTTAACTAGCCTTTTACTGCACTCATACTTTAATATAATTAGCATGACATGATTAAACCAATTAAACTAATGTGCTATACTACCGTATTATTGTTCCAGCTATCTATTTAATATATTCATTGAAAGTTGAGTTGGTAAACATCGTACAAGCTTAACTGAAAGATTGACTTTTACTTTATTAGTTTGGTTTGTTTAAGCTGGTTTAGTGAATAATCGGTTCATAATAGCCTTGTTTTCAGTATCATATCTATGCTATAATAGCTATGTTTGCATAATATATTCTTCATTGTAAAGTTTATTTTGGTATTGAATATTGATGTGTTACTAATATAAAAGCCATGTTTCCATGACACTACAATAAAACAACGGTATTGTGACGGACATTGCGACGGAAAATGAAATCCTCGGAATATCCCGAGGAATTTCTGAGGATATTCCGAGGAAACACAAAATTTGGTTTCCTCGGAATTTCCTCGGAATATACCGACGGAATTCCGAGGAAATATAAATCCGTCGGAATATTCTTATGGAATACCGAGGAAAAATGTATTCCTCGGAAAAAACCGATGAATTTCGAGGATATATTATAGCCGTTAGAGGAACTTCCGACGGACTAGCCGTTGGCGTCGGAATTTCCTCGGTCTGTCGGCAGGATTTCAACTATAAATACAAGCACCCCTCTTCCTCTTCATTCACTCCATATCTTCATCCTCCCTCTTACTCTATTTACACACGAATTTGATTCATAAAAAATATGTCTTCTTCAAATTATTTTCGTTCTTGGATCGATCGACCTCATTTGGATCCGAACACGAGATTGCTTACGGAAGAATACCAACGAGGTATAACCGAATTCATGGGATTAGTTCACCGACAACCGGAAGCAAAAACAGGTATGTTAAGATGTCCTTGCTCTAATTGTAAAAATAGAAAGGTTATTAAAGAGTGGAATGTTTGGACTCATCTATATTTGAGTGGGATTACACGAAGTTACAAAATTTGGTATCATCAAGGGGAAACTGATTATGAACATGGTAGTACTAGCGAACCTCAGCCAGCGGTTAGATTAGAAGAACCAATTAGAACAGATGTAGATTATGGTGTAGGTACTGAGCAGATGGTAAATGATCATTTTAGAGGGGAAGATTTACCCAATGCAGAAGCTAGGAGATTTTATGATATGTTGGATGCTGGAAAGCAACCATTGTACGAAGGTTGCAGAGATGGTCATTCAGCTTTATCATCTGCTACAAGATTGATGGGCATTAAAACAGATTATAATTTGGCTGAAGACTGTGTGGATGCGATTGCTGATTTTGTAAAAGGTATTCTACCCGAGGATAATGTAGCTCCTGGTTCATACTACGAGGTTCAGAAACTCGTAGCTGGTCTTGGTTTATCGTATCAGGTAATAGATGTATGCAGCGACAACTGCATGATTTATTGGAGGGCGGATGAACAGCGGGTTACATGCAAATTTTGTGGAAAGCCTCATTATAAAGATACGAGTGGAAGAGTTCCAGTGCCATATAAAAGGATGTGGTATTTACCTTTGACGGAAAGGTTGCAGAGGTTGTATCTATCTGAACGCACAGCGCAACCAATGAGATGGCATGCGGAGCACTCAACAGATGGTGAGATCAGACATCCTTCAGATGCAAAAGCGTGGAAGCATTTCCAATCAAAGTATCCCGACTTTGCGTATGAAAGAAGAAATGTCTACCTTGGATTATGTACTGATGGTTTTAGTCCGTTTGGCAAGAGTGGAAGACAATATTCTCTATGGCCCGTCATTCTTACACCATACAACCTCCCCCCAAACTTGTGCTTGCGACGAGAGTTTTTGTTTCTCTCGATTCTCGTTCCCGGACCAGAGCATCCTAAGAGATCACTTGATGTGTTTCTTCAGCCACTAATATATGAGTTGCAACAACTATGGGCTCAAGGTGCTGAAACATACGATGTTTCGTGTAAAGAAAACTTTCAAATGCGGACAGTACTAATGTGGACAATAAGTGATTTTCCAGCATATGATATGTTGTCTGGATGGACAACGCATGGAAGGATATCATGTCCATATTGTCAAGATAACACTGATGCTTTCCAACTAAAACACGGAAGGAAAACGTGTTGGTTTGACTGTCACAGGAGATTCCTACCACCTGATCATCCATATCGTAGGAGTAGGAATTTGTTTACGAAGAACAAGAGGGTGTTTGACAGTCCACCTCCGGAAATTTGTGGGAAAGATTTGAAGATACAACTAAGAGATTTTGGTGCAGAAAGGACGCCAGAAGTCGGTGGACATGAGCGTTTTCCGGTAGATGCTGTTGGAGAACTACATAACTGGCACAAAAAAAGTATTTTCTGGGATCTGCCATACTGGGAGGATCATCTGCTAAGGCATAATTTAGATGTCATGCATATTGAGAAGAACTTTTTTGACAATCTCATGAACACGATCCTTAATGTTCAAGGTAAAACAAAGGATAATTTGAAGTCAAGACTGGATTTAGTCGATATATGTGCTCGTTCAGAACTTCATGTTGATGAAAATGGTAGGGCTCCTTTTCCCATATACCGACTTGATGCAGAGGGAAAAGATGCGTTCTTTGATTGGATTTCAAACGATGTGGAATTTCCAGACGGTTACGCATCAAATTTGCGTAACTGTATCGACAGAAAGGAAGGAAAGTTTACTGGCTTGAAAAACCACGATTGCCATGTAATGATGCAGCGCCTCCTTCCGTTCGCCTTCAAGGAACTATTACCACAAAATGTTCATGAAGCAATTGCAGGGATAAGTGGTTTCTTCCGCGATTTATGCACGAGATCAGTGACTCTTGAAGGTATTGAAAATTTGAAGACTAACATAGCCGTGATTCAGTGCAACCTTGAGAAGATATTTCCTCCCTCATTTTTTGATGTTATGGAGCATCTTGTTATTCACCTGGCAAGAGAATTGGAACTTGGTGGTCCTGTGCAGTATAGATGGATGTATCTGTATGAGCGGTATATGTTCCATTTGAAGAAGATGGTGAAAAATTTAAGTAGGGTGGAAGGTTCTATAGTCGCACAGATGATCAATGAAGAAACTTCAAACTTTGCCGAGTACTACTTTCCAGCAGAAGTTCAGACCAAAAACAGAAGACCTGCTCGGCATGATGATAGAGGCGAACGGGCAACATATCATGTTACGGTTCCAGACATTTTCACAGACGTTGGACGACTTAGCGGAAAACCAAAGGACCGTCGACTTACTGAGCAGGAGCGCAGTAATTTGCAAACATATTTGCTCACCAACTGCGAAGACGTTCTTCAATATGAGAGGTAAATAAATGAGCTTACAAATTTTTATTTTAACAAGTTGAAATTTAAATCTTAATTAATTACATTATTGTCATCATATACAGGATTTTCATGGCAGAAAAGCGGTTCGAGTATAGATACGCCACAGAGGACGAACTAGAAGAAATGAAGCAGAGAGAATTTACTGGATGGATGTTTACTTATGTGAGTGCTTTAAACAAATTAAAATATATTTTATCACATATTTATACTAATTCACATTTATTGATATAACATATATATATATGTGCTATTAATAGGTGTCTGCTGGTTTGGCCAGAGGTGAAACATTTGACGATTGGATACGTGAGATGGTCGTTGGACCAAACTTTGTTGTGAAGTCATATCCGAGATTTTGTACTCGAGGATATGCATTCACAACTCAGAAGAGGAGACGTTCGAGTACGACTTATGATGATGGCGTTTGTTCTGCATCAGGAGATGATGTATACTACGGACACATACATGAGATTTTGGAAATCAAGTATTTGGGCATGGTTGGATTGCGCTGTACTGTTTTCTATTGTGATTGGCACGACAACACCCCAGATCGAGGTGTGAGAACAGATGCATTTGGTGTTACATCAGTAAATTCGAGGCGAAAGCTGCAATATTATGATCCTTTCATTCTTGCTTCCCAGGCCGATCAGGTAATTAAATGTTAATTATTCAGAATGATTCATCATCATGTGTATTAATTTATAATTTTTCTAAATGTTACAGGTTTGTTATATCAAGTACCCCCGGGTAAGGAACAGAGATGATCCATGGGTTACTGTTACAAGACTCAACCCGAGAGGCCGAGTTCAGGGAAGTTCTGAGCTGGAAGACCCACTACAACCAAGCACATCCGGCAACTGTAGTGCAGCAGAAAATTTAGCTGGAGTTGGCCTTGTAGTCGATTTAACCGACTTTGGAGAGGAAGCCGTCGTTCACGTAGAGGATGAACCAGTAATTGGAGAGTTTCACCAAGATCCAGATTCAGATTCATCTAGTGATGATGACTCGGAAACAGAATATCATTGATTTTTTTTATTTTTTTTAAAGAAATACCGAGGAAATTCCGAGGAACACTTGATATACCCTCTTTCCTCGGAAAAGCCTCGGAATATTCCGACGGAATTCCGAGGAAGATAAGGGTTTCCTCGGAATTCCCTCGGAATATTCCGAGGAAATTCTGAGGAACTAGGGGTTTTTAACCGGGTAAACCAAGCCGCCAAATATTTCGCGAAAATTGAATTAATGATTTCCGAGGAAATTCCGACGGAAATATTTAATTATTCTGAGGAAATTTGGACGGACATTTTCCGTCAGACGCCTCATTTTATTAGGTCGAACCAGATCTTCTTCCCCATTTCTCTCTTCCTCTCCGCCGAAGCTCTCCTTCTCTCTCGCGATTTCCGCTGAACACTCTCTTCTCTCTCGCGATTTCCGCCCTAATCCTCCTCAATTTCAGTCACTGATCATGTATGAACCCTATCCCACTCTCTTAGGTTAGATTTGTTAGGTTTTTAAGTAGATTTGATGATTTTGGAATGATATTTATAGATTTTTGTTAGGGTGAATGGTAGGATTGTGTAAAATCGAGTTTGATTATGGTATTCACTTGATTTGAAATTTTGTTTTTAGTTTTCATTAATTTTTTGGTTATAAAAATCTAATTGATAATTATGTATATATAATATGAAAACATTTTTTGTATATAAAATCTATGTTTTGCATTATAAAATCATTTATATATTTAATAAACATTTTTAATATCTATAAAACTTTTTTGTTATTAAAAACCATTATTTGGGATTTAAAAAAAAAATATATATATATATATATATAATATAAATTTCTATATTTATTAAACATTTTTAATATTATTAAAA
>NC_027752.1:35625463-35626092 GCF_000695525.1 Brassica oleracea var. oleracea
TTTATATTTTTGTGATTAAAAACTATTTTTTAAATATGTTTTTTTTACTCCCTCCGTTCCTTAAAATTGCATTTTCTAGAGAAAACAATTGTTTCAAAAAGATCCATATTTTATATTTTCAATGCATATTTTATTAATTAATTGCAAACTTCAAAAAACTTAATTTCACTAATTATATTGTTATTGGCTTAAAATTATGGAAAAAAAGATAAACACAAAAAATTATGCAAATTTAATATGTTTTATTAAGATGTGTGAAAAATCTAGAATATATAACTTTAAGGAACAGAGGGAGTATAACTTGTGCTAAAAGTAAATAAATATATCTAATTATATTTTGAGATTTAAAATCAAAGAAACATTCTAAAATTTAGTATACTACGGTTATAACTTATTTGCTAAAAATTTCTGACCAAAAGTATATATATGGATTCCGCTTCGCCCCACAGCTCCTACCATACATCTCCCTCTCCATTCCCCGCTCCTGCTCCTCTCGCTCCCACTGCTGCACCCGTTCCTGCTCCTCCGGGTCCTCCGGGAGTGATGAGTGTTGCGGAGTTGGTTCGACAGTCCGGACGTGACCATCTTCCCTATCTCACTCCGTATCCACATGGACGGGGTCAAACATG
>NC_027752.1:35626198-35626422 GCF_000695525.1 Brassica oleracea var. oleracea
TCACTCACTTCCCTACCGACAAGCAGGTTCTGTGGTTTCGTCAGTTTGCGGTAAGTATTCTAATTTTTTACTTATATTTTTAATCTTTAATATAATTTTTTTACTAATTATGTTTTTTTTTTCAGCAAGAATTCGACTGGAATTCCGATGATACGCTCTTTATCTATCACCACTTCGTCCATAAAGTTATGGACAACTATGGGAAGCAGATCCACGAGTGGAAG
>NC_027752.1:35626959-35640131 GCF_000695525.1 Brassica oleracea var. oleracea
GAATTTTCCGAGGGCTCCGTTCCTCGGAAATTCCCGATGAATATTCCGAGGAACATTTTGTCGGAACTTCCGAGGATTGGACCATCGGAAAGTCCATCGAAATATCCCGAGGAAGTTCTCCCTCGATATATTCCGAGGACCTTTCCGACGAACTGGTGGTCCTCAGAGTTTCCTCGGAAATTAATTTCCTCGGAATTCCGTCGGAAATTTCTGAGAGATTTCCGAGGAAAAATGAATTTCCGAGGAGTTATTTCCGAGGACATGTTTTGTCGGTATGTAGTCGGAATAACGTTATTCCGACGACATACCGACGATTTTTTCTCTCGGTATGTCGCTGTTTTCTTGTAGTGTGAGTGAAATTATAAATATTCCATGCTAGATGTTTGATCTTGCTTGGATGGTTTCTATCTCCACGAACCATGTTTACCAGATGTTCCATCGGTCTCCTCTCACTTCTTTGTTTTCGAGATAAGTATTTATCATTCAGCTCATATATATAAGATTTTAATTTAATGATACGATAGTAATGAGCTAGTGAATGGTAATGGTTGAATAAATTATTTAAATCTTTGTTTATATAATAAATAGTTTGGATCATTTTATTATCGTCGTTTTCCATGAGGGTTTTCATATCCACATGCTCTTTGAAAATATCATAAAGAAATATTACAAGACTAAATCTGTAAATGAGTATTGATATAGAGATATTAGAGAAATCATAATTTATCTTTATGCAAACATTGTTACCTTGAAGACAATACGATGAAAAGTAAAGTAAAAGTACTCTGAAATTATAATCTGTCTCACTGAAGTTGCGCAAAAGAAAGAGTTATTTAAAAATAATAATAATGGATCACGTCTAGTTGATTATGCACCGTTCCTTGAACTGAATGGGACATTATATATTGAAAAAAAAAAGAAAAAAAGACCACATTATTGCATGAGGAAGTAGCTACAAACGTGGTCGTAGAAATTAATGTGGATATTTATATGGTCAAGATAAAATCTAATGAGTTTCTTTCAAAAAAGATATTCTCTCAAGAAGTGAGAAAATAAGCAAAGTAATAAATAAGAGATATTTCTCTTATTTTATAAGAAAAAAAATTAGTGTGAGTACAATGTCTTGTTGTATCAAAATTATTAGAAGCTCCAGAGGAGTATATATGTTTGCCTATGGGAACAAAACTTGAAATCATTAATGTTTTATACTTTTTCAAGTCTCAAAGGTCGAAAGGATCTAAAATATAACACATGACTTTAAGTTGGGTATGTTGTTGATTCCAAAATGGGATATAATTCCAGATATACGAACTTGAAGTGTCATTATCTCGAGGGAGAGAATTAGAGAATCCCACATCCCTAGTAAGTGAACATCCAGAAGTATGTTCAAACTGGAAATATATTTAAAGAGTCATTTATAAAATAACACCATGAGATTTAGAATCTAATACTGTTGAGACAACAAGTAAAGGGAAATGTTAAATACCTTCAATTAGAAGTATTACCCAAGGCACTATTGTATTGTAATACACAATGATTGAAAATAGAGATAAATGAAATAATAAACCATAAGTTTACCAAAAGTGTAATGTTTGGCAAATCGGTTATGTCATCCCGGTTTAGTTATGATGCGATAGATAATCATATGGAAATTCGTTGAATAACCAGAAGATTCTTACGAATAATTCACTATATGCTGCTTACTTACAAGCCAAAGCAAGAATACGGTTTTCACCCCTTGAATAGATTTGGAATCTATTTATACAAAGGAAATGTTTGTGGGCTTGATCACCCACTGGGGGACTGATCATCCACCATATGATTAATGCATCGACAAGAAAGTCGTATGTATCCTTGTCAAAGATCCGCAACTTGATGTTTGTGAGACTAATTGGTAATATTGGTGAATTCACAAGTTTTTGATGATTATTTTATGCATGTGGAGATACATGATGAACATCTTGTAGCTAATGTTCATACATAAAATGCAGCAGCATTGATCGCATAAAGCCAAAGAGGAATTGAGAATTCTCCCTATCAAATTGGTTTTGGGTCATGAACCAAAGATCCCCATCTAGAAAATTTGGATAATGTGTAGTTGCTCCACCACACCGCTAAAAGATGAGACCTCAAAGGAGGTTATGAATATGTTGGATATGATCTCTATTGATGATAAAATCTTGAAGATTTTATAAAATTTATTTAAAGACTCATAGTTAGTCTATCCAGCATTAAGGGGAGAAAATTAACAGCTGGAGAATGAATGAGTTGAATGAAATTATCATTAATCTTCGGACTAAAGAGCGTAAATAGAAGTTCAAAATGAATGTATGGAAATAATTCTATTACAAAGATTAGCATATGAGTTGCCAGACTCATTTACTAACCCTAAGAAAGTGATTAAGTCACAAGTACCAGCTGTAAATGCTCCATTAAATTGGATGTCCCAGAAGGACAATATCAAACTTCTACTGAGTCTAAAGAGCACCTGAAGTGTGATAGACCTATCGGTTTCAAATGTAATAATCCTCGGAAAATAAAAGGAGCATGAATGAGAATGGCAGAATCGAGGAATAAAATATTAAGGATTTCGAGAAGAGATAGAAAACATGAAAAGAAAAAAATTCAGGTACTTGAAAGTAAAGAAATCTCAAATAGCTATGTCATATCTGGAATAATATGGAACCAATATCAAATCGACGTTGTGAATACATGTGCATGCAATGTAGCAGTTGATGAAAATGAGGATCATGAACCATCTATTGAAAAGTGTACACAAAGGAAATGATAGGCCAAAATGGAAATAAGCAATAGATGAAGGATTAAATCTCTTGGAAAGAGAAGAGTATTCGGACCGATAGTCCGTAGACATAATGGTGCAAAACCAGTGGCACACAAATGGGTCTTTATGTGAAAGAATGAATGAGATGATGAATTTCATCATAAGATGCAAAAAAGTAGTTGCACAAGAGTTCTTACAAAGACCTGAAATAATTATAAGAAACACATCATCATGTGATGGAAGCATCAACTTTCAAGTTTTTTTTAGTCTGACAAGAATTAAAAGCCACTGGAAATGACAATTATGTCAATGATCCAAAATAATATAAACTGCAAGTAGCAGTAAACCCCACAAGAATTTGGACTGCTGGAAGCAGTAAATGCTAGTTCTCGAGAACATTTCCGCGTGAGTATATTCAGCATATAAATGAAATAATTCTTGATCATGAAGTACCATAATATTGGAAATTTACTGATATCTTTCATGATTGAAAAATGTGATTTCATATGACAATAAGGATAGTCATAATTGTAACTTTTACGAGAAGCAAAAAAATAACTCGTATGTATAAGTTTGCATAATATGAAGGTTTAGAGGATCTATCTATCTATATATATAAAGTTAGCTTTTTCTCTTCTTATGCCAAGTGGCAAGGGGGTTTGATGACATGTGTCCCCATGTATTTTTGTTTTTACATTTTAGGTCTTTCTTCTTTTACACTATTGCAATTTGGCTTTGTACTTTCTAATTGTGCACTATTATTTTTCTCACATTAACCATTATTATGTGAAGTTTTATAATATATTTTATTAGTCAGTAAAATTGGAGATGAATAAATAAAAAATAAAAAATAAAAATAGATTTTAAATATTTTATTTATTCACAACTAAAAATAACATAAATTTTTACTATTTTATTATTTTTTTATTAATTTTCTATTATTTTATTTATAAATTATAATTTATTTTACTATTAAAAATCAGAAAATAACTAAACTAAAAAAAACTAGAGTAAGACACATAATCTAAACTTAAATCTCCACAATCACAAAGAAAAAATAGAATACTATAGTAACACTTACTCAATAAAAGTCTGAAACACAAATGAACGCGATCAAGCACCAATCCAAAACACCAAAAAAAGGATTGAGAAAGAATAATCATCGGACCAAAGTCACCAAAACACATGCATAATGCACAACCACCAGCTAAAAGGTATGAATCACCTCACAAACAAAATAACCACATACAAGGAGCCCATGCCAACGAAGAACCACAAAGCTCTGAATAGAAGAGACCAAAGCACCAAAAGACTAACTCCACACACCTATACCAAAGGAAGCAGGAGAAGAAGAAAAGCAACATAAGGGAGGGAGAATGGAAGCCAACCACAGAGAAATCAGAGCTCTAGTTTGAGACAAGAAATAATCTTCCAAGCCCACAAAACATATACGAAGGAAAACACTATTCAAACCTTGAGTGGCATATATGTGAAATGGAGAGCCACCAGAGACACAACCAGCGATGAAAAGTGTAACGAGATGAGAGAACAAAGAAAGAAAAAGAGACTACACAAAATCAGCAAACTGTGGAGCCATCCCCGAGATATGAAGTGAACATAAAAGTCAGATCACCAAAAACCAGATCTTGAAAACCAAGACTAGCAGGGACTATCAACGGCAAGCCAACTACCAGGAAGGCAACTAAACTCTGACCCAACCAAAGGAGATGTAGTTCCTAACATTAGCCAAATCTAAGGAAGAAGAGGAAAAATATTGACCAGAACAACGTACAACATCATGAGAAACAACCGCACAACTAGGAACTCATAAACTTGATCTACAACAAATATCAGATAATCTCATAAGAGAAGAAGAAGAGGAAAAACAAGAGCAACAAAGGTGAGCCTTTTCCGGTGGTGGTAAGAAACACCGCATACCGGAAATGTAAATAAATACATAGATGGTGACGGCTCAAGTCAAAATATGCGAGAATAATGTTCAATGTTGTTAAAAAAAGAATAATGTTCAAAAATGTGAAAATATGAAATAGAATTTTGACGCTGAAACCGTTAATGTTAGAATCAACAAATGCTTAAATTCAAAGTGATTGAAATTCAATATGCTTTACATTAGAAGCTCAATTCACCGCTAACAAATACTACTATACACACAACAACACATTATTGAAAAGACGAACACATAATATATTAATCTATAACCTAATACTACGCACATAACACAATAAAATATTAAATCATGCTCTTCACAAATAAATACTGACCACATAATTACATCATCCAAAAACATCATATTTAACCATAACAAAATAATATTCCGCGCGAAGCGCGGACAACCCCCTTAGTTGTCAATAAAAGGAAATTTGGATACAGAGTCCTAATAGACCAAGATATGATATTTTGTGTGAAAGAGATACTACGGACCATAAGTCCAATGGTCTAAAAGATTATCTGACAATCAAACGAGCTTATTCACTAAGGATATGCTTATAGCAATTCCTAAAAGGATGATATATATGATGAGAATACATCTCCCGAAGATGATGCTTCCAGGGGGAGAATATGATGATGTGCGTGGTTGTACTCTTTTTCCTTATCATGGTTTTGTCCCATTGGATTTTCCATGTCAAGGTTTTAACGAGGCAACAAAGAATACGCAAATGATAGATACCTTGAGAGGAATGTTATCACTTAAGTGATAAAGATATATCAATATTCTAATGTATTTGTGAGACTAAGAGAAGGAGAAGAGAATGATTAAGATCAATCATACTTGAAGAAGAATAAGAGATGAACGCATTCCATTCGTGTAACAGAATCAAAGGTTGAAAGTTTTCCAAACAATGGAGACATTCAAGATGGAACTAAAATATGAAATTGGTGTCCAGAGAAAGATATTTGACTCTATTTTTATCTCCAATTTGAATCAAGTCATTCTCCATGATAGAACTCGAGATATGGCTGTTTCCGTGGGACATGTACAAGGTATCTCAGAATACCTAATATCATATGATATTCAAAATACCATTCGATATTTCCATCTTAACAGAGCCAGATCGGTGCCTAAAGTTAAACATGGATGTTAGCTTCAATTTCCAAGTGTTTTGAAGTCATTTTGTTCTACGGTCACCAAGACATTCAAATTTTTGTGAGGAGTGTCAAATCTGCCAAAAGAAGCAAACCGGTCCAACCCCAAGAAAAATGAGTTAATTCATCATATTGGATTGTGTCCTATCAGATATCTCAAGTTATATTCTCATCAGGGGAGTAGATGCGCGCTGCACTCTTTTTCCCTTCACCACGGTTTTCCCACTGGGTTATCCTGGTAAGGTTTTTAATGAGGTAGCATTTTATGGGCTTTAGGAAATATTTTTTTTATAATGTACATCCAAGGGGAGTGTTATGAACTATTATGCGGATGTCCATGTAGGCCTATAAGCCCACTTTCTAGAAGGTTCTAAACCATAGTTTGTATTGCTATATATATGTATCGTTGTGTATGGAGCAATAATAAGATTAACCGATTTCTTTCTTCTCCCAATTCACAACACATTTGACTTCTCATATGTAAACAACTATTAATTTTAAGAAATTTGTTTCAGGTTTTGAGTTAATTAAGAACTATTTTAAGAGATAGTAATACATAATGGATTAGAAAAAGTTTATACGATAATAAGACCACAATAAAAAATTAATAGATAATCAAAAATCAAAAAAAATAATTGTTAGGAAAATATAAATATAAAAACAAAACATGAATAATTTTTAATATAAAAGAGATATGTTAAGTTATTCTAATTTTTTTTGACAACTTAAAAAAAGAAGAAGTTATTCTAACTAAATAAATGTTTATTTTAAATATTTATGTCAAGGATTCTAAAAAAACTATAAACATAGATCCACAACTGTGTAAAAATAAAATATATATTTATATAATCGATTAAAAGACACACGATGTAAACTAATGTAAGAGAATGGATTAAACTAGATAGCTTCAAAATAAACAAATAAATCAACAATTCTACACCATCAAAATAAAAACAAAATAAATCTTCAAATAAACAATCTTATTAATCTTAAGAAATTTTTTAGTTAATTGTAATGAGAATGAAGCTGAATAAATAATAACAATCCTTAAAATAATGATTCATACTAATATAGAACAAAACATTATTATATGTTTAAATAGAAGAACAAAAAAATAAAAAACGCTTCTACCATCTAATAAAATAATCAAATCAAAGCTCAGAATTTTGAAAAAAAAAGGCAGAAACACCAAAGAAAACTTTTTCTATTCTTCCATATTTAATGTTCACCAAAGTCATGTTGCTTCGATTGAACACGAAACTCTTTTCGTTTATAGATAAGAAAAAAGTTGTGTAGAATTTTCACTAATTGTTGTCCATCAAATTTAAAGTCTTTACGTCAATTTAGTCAATGCTAAAATAAAGCAAAAAGATCAAAAAAGAAGACTAAGAAAATAAAGTCTCGGTTGTGATGAATTGTAACTTAATTATAGTTCAAGTTTTTTACAAATTAGGGCTTCTTTATTACTGTAAAAAAATATGGTAATAGTTATTAACAAAAAATTAACTTATATAACAAATAGATTTTCATTCGTCGTTATACAATATATACATATTTACATGTTTCTACTTTTGATTGGTTTTGTTCGGTTTATTCGGTTTAATCGGTTATAAACCAAACCATATCCAAATCCTACGGTTTTTATAAAATCACATCCATTCGGTTTGTATGGTATATGCCAAAACCAAACCATATTGTCTATGTCGGTTCGGTTCGGTACGGTTCGGTTTTACCATATTGAACAGCCCTACTAAAACCCCTCGACTATGTTTATTTAATGTAGAAACCCATAAACTAAAGATTAACTGGTAATAATGATAATTATGACCTGCTAGGATTTGATTCATTAAATAAAGTTAGTTTGGAATTTTTTTGTTAAATACTTAGTTTGATGGTTTTTACCCAAAACAAATTTAGTGTGGGTTTTAATTTAAAAAATCCTTTTTTTATTCCAGTTTGGTTTAGATTCCAGGTTATGGATTTTATGGATACTAGGAATGACAAATTATTGGAAAAAGATTCTGTCTACGAAAATGTCAGTATCACTATTTTCTTAGATTGTAAAGACATCCGCAGTAAAAATTAAAAAAAAAATAGAATAATTATGTAGTAGCAAACCCCGATATATTTCGACCAGAGCATGCACCATTATCTGAAAGTGGTGATTTAGGAATGTATATTGTTTGATTAGCACATAATTGCCTGGTTGAAAAGAATATGATATATATGGCTTCTGTCTCCGCAATCACAATACTAAAAGGAGAATAAGGTGAATGGTGAGAGTATCCACGGCAGTTAAAAAAATCAGCCTATCAGAAGGCTTAATTGGTCAAAACATCTCTTAAGCTGTTTAAAATTGAAAAATATACAATTTAGACTATACCATCCAATTAGTACCTTGAATTTTTTTAGGACAATTATCACAAATAACATTTTTTTAAGTTTTTGTCATAAAAATAGTCTTCAAGAAAAAAAATGACCAAAATAGTCCATTTTTATTTTGAAAATTTTAATATTTAATATTTATTTTTAAAATTTGAAACCATATCTCCAAAACCTCACCCCTTAACTCTAAACCATAAATCTAAACCCTAAGATAAAAATACATTAAATACATTTTTACCCTTTAATAATTTTTGTGACAAAAACTTAAAAATGACTATCGTAGAGAATTTCTAATTTTTATGATTTCAAAATTATAAATGCAGTTGTTTATATATTAGCTATTCAATTTTGTAATGGCAAATGTCAAATTTGGATTCATTCAAGTTACGCACTATTTAGACTATACCATCAATTTAGTACCTTGAATTCTTTTTTTTTTTGTGATTTCATTTATAAATGCAATTGGTTATATATTAGTTATTCAATATATACTGGGAAATGAAATGGATTCATTTAATTTACCCATTTCTAATATATAGTATATATACACTATATGTAATGCTCATGTATACCAGGACTGACCAACTATTGAAAAATTAATGTTTTATCTACGAAAATTAGTATCACTATTTTCTTATATTGCTTGTATACAGTATATATATTCTGAATAATTGGTCAAAATATCTCTTTAGTTGTCTAAAATTGAAAAATATACAATTTAGACTATACCCATCCAGTTAGTACCTTGAATTCTTTTTATGATTTCAAATAAATGCAGTTGTTTATATATTAGCTATTCAATTTTGTACTGGCAAATGTCAAATTTGGATTCATTCAACTTAGGCATTTCTAATATCATAATAGTTTCTAAATAATGCACATCCCTTTTTACTCTGGTAATATAGCAATGAAATAATAGATGCAATAAAAAAAAAATCAACTAGAAATAAAATAAAAATATAGCAATAAAATAATAGATGCATGAACCAGAGTCCAGTATTTAAAAGAAAAAGCAATTGTACTCCGTACACCCCAAAGATATTCTATTTGCAATCCATACCCTAAATCCCTCTATTTTTTTTCCCATCACTACCATTTTCCTCCATTTGTATGGTATCCTACTCTTATAACTATATTGAGCTAATTAGCTCTAAAAGAAATATGATACTACGGTGGAATCGAAGAAATATTAAGAATATATTGGTAAACGAAACAAACAACAGAAGTATTTTTGTATTCATCAAGTGACATCAAATGTATTTTTGTACATATTTCAAAGTACATAGTGAAAAAAGAGAGAAAAGAAAGCATATGTAAATGTGTGAACTAATAACTCCATAGTGAGTGAGTTATATTGACTCGAACATGAGTCATATCAAAAATCCTACTAGCGACAATCTAAATCAACAGAGTTTTTTTGCTGCTGAAGATGAACCTCCTCCATCATCATCTCTAGGGTGCTTCTTCCTCCGCAGGTTTTGAATCCTATTTGCAATCTGACTTTCTGTGACATCGAGATCTTCCATCAGTTTTTTAACTTCTTTAGCAGTAACAGTTGCACCTGAGTGTATGGTAACAATTTAGATGATCTAATAGAGGAAAAAAATAAAAATGAAAAGAATAAAAAAGAGGAAGATCATTACTGTTTAATCCACCAAGACTTTGAATGACTTCATCAAAAGCCTGCGTCAGCTGATCCGTCCAGAAAATCCTGGTTGGGAGCAGTTGGTGGGTCTACAAACAGGGGCGGGAAAATTGGTAACGTGGCGAACGCCGGCGAAGTAAGAGCGATCTCACTCGTCTGTTGCGGTGGTTGAAATGGGTTGAAACTGGATAGCGGTCTTGGAAATGTAGGCGCCGCCGGAAGAGAAGATTCGGACGGAGCCGGTGATGCAAGAGTGTGCGAAGTGGATGGGCCACTCGACGAAGTCGTTGCCGGTGGTCCAAGGCCGAGCGAAGTGGATGTGCCACTCGACGAAGTCGCTGCCGTTGGATTCGATGGTGTAAGAGCGGGGAAACCGGATGGGACTGTCGGCGAAGCCGTTGCCGGTGGTGGGAGCGGAGCGGAAGAGTCAACCAAATTTTGAAGTGTGGTCGAGAGCAGAATGGTGTCTGCGAATCAAGAAACGCAAGCAAGAGAAAGTTAAGAAACCATTAACAGACGAGAAAGCAAGAAGAAGCAAGAAGAAGAACCTGCATCTTGTGCTGGATCAACATCTTCCGCATGTTTCTTCTGTATCTCGACTTCTTTAACCTGATCCTCAGTTGCATTCTCTTGATCCTCTGTTTCTTTCTCACGCTCCTGGTTTATTTTCTCACGTTCCTCCACAGCTTTCTCTTCGTCGTCGAGTGCTTTCTTCTGATCATCAGTCATGGTTGCTTTCCTACGCTCAGCGATCCCTCTCTTCTGATCTTCGATTTCTCTCTTCTCGTCCTCGATCTGCTTTCTCCGATCTCTGAGTGCGTCTCTCTGTTCTTGAAGACGATTCGCCCTTTCTTCAAGCTGTTTTCTCCACTCGGCCCTCTCCTTCTTTGCATCTTCGAGTTTCTTCAAGTAATCCTGGATTACCGCGATTTTCTCGGGAATAGTTTGAGCTCCATCGATCGCTCCCAGAAAGCTGCTCGGAAGCTTGATCACGATATCGTTGGACATCATTATGAGTTCGTTCGTCTTCAGCGAACAAGCTTTTATACGTTGGGTTAAAATTAGAAGTTTTAGAAATTACCTTTTCGTCAACTTACTTTATATAATTTGCAGTATAACCCTCGAAGCTAAAAGTCTAAACTACCCTTTTTGATCGTTATAACCAGAGGCAGCCACTTTGTTAAGATTTAGGATTCGGTTCAATCTCAATTTAGGTTATTCGGTTCAATTAAATTTAGTTTGGTTCCGTGTATGCTCGGTTTAATTATAATTTAGTTCAAAGATCAATTTATAAATCACAACATAAAATCAAATACCAATACTAACAATAGAAAATAACTTCACTCAGTTACTTTAAGAAATGTGTTTGGTTTTGTCCTGCTTGGATCGGTTTGTCTTGGTTTGGTTCGATTTTGTGCTCATTCCTGGCTATAACGACCAAAAACTGCATTTTGAGTGTATTATAGGTCTTCCTTCAAACGTGAAGTTGGAAATAATCTTGAATATTATCATAAGTCGACAAAGTAAATGCATCGACTAAGTTTGATTTGGGTAAAACCCACTAAACTAAACTAAGTATTTAACGAAAAAACCTCAAAACTGTTATAAAACTAAGGGGAATAGTTTGTATATTTATTCATAAAACATATGGTTCCTTTATATAAGGATTACAAGATATAGAAATATGGAAAATATCCAAAACTTAAACCAACTAGGATTAAGAAAACTATTAAGACAAGAGAAAGGAAAAACATCCCAAAGACTTAGCCGCCTATGTGTATGGGCCGAGTATGGTCTTGGAAGATGATATGGTTATGGACCATCAACAATATGATTTATAACACTCCCCCTTGGATGCTATAACCATTAGAACTTGTAATACGCTTTGGATGTTGCCTCATTAAAACATTACCAAGAAAACCCAATTGGGGCAAAACCATGGTGAAGGAAAAATAGTACAACACGTATTACTCCGCCTGATTTGAACCTCACTTGATGAATAGATCTTCTGAATTGTTACTTGAATGAACTTGAATTACTTGTACCTCTCCTGCCTTTGCTATGCGTGGGCGAAGAAAACTTTGGGCAGGATACGCTTCTTTGCCGTCGACCATCCCATGTTCTGACCGGACCTCGACCAAAACACTCTCATAGTCCACATATGCCGAGCTTGGTAATGTATGCTTATAATATAACCGGGAGCTCCAAAGGTGATTAGGTCGAGCTGGTATGTCTTCGTGTAATAATGACGGGCTGGTCTGTTGAGTCATGGATCTCAAGACACACACACCCACAGCTTGCCTCTTGTATGGCTATGCTTTCTGCGTGATACTACAAGGTATTGCAGTCTCATGTGCTTTTGTTGCTGCAATGATATGGATTGCAAAGATATTGCATAACCTGTTTGAAAACAAATCAACAAAACCAAATAACCACTGTTTGGGCTGGTTAGTATAAAATAAACACAAGGAATTCAAATTTCTTTATAAGAATACATGGACTGATTTGAATTGTTCTTATAGAACTTCTTTTACTAAGTATTTACATAGTCTATCATACTATATGCAGGTGTTTTGTTTCAGTCCATAAACAGTTTTGTTCAGCTTTATACAATGTTGTTTTCTTGAGAACTTCTTATCTCATCTTTGAGCTCAATATATTTCTTTATCCAGTGGATCATATGCTGCTTACTACATCCTTTATACATTAATCTAATTTCTTTCTTTTGTCCAGACTCTATCAATTTCGAAATATGTAGTAGCATCCACCACAATCTCTATTCATGGTCTCTGTGAGATTCCTTGTGTAACAAGCCATGCTTGAATGCTGTAAGTAGAAACATGGACAACTTAGACCACGTGATTATGTTTTTTATCTCACTGGTTTAATCATAGGGCGTCTTTATTTATTGGCCAAATATGTCTCTATTCTTTAAATTATTTAACCCCACGTTTCCATTTCAGTCTAATCTGATCTATGAGTGTACACTCTTATATTGACGTGGGTTCATGATCCTCGCTTATATTCATATGTTCAAGTGCTACCTTTTATGTTCTTCCTTATATCATCTTATGTCGACATTCTTTATATGTTCCATTACATTCCAGACATAACATAATTGGTTGCAACCTTATTACCTTCATGACCATTAGTACTATGGAGTTTGGCGTCCCAAACTCCATTGGGTGGTACCTTATATTGGCCGGCCATTGTCTATGTCTGGGATGGTTTCCTCGACCTCGGATTTGTTTTATC
>NC_027752.1:35640457-35646507 GCF_000695525.1 Brassica oleracea var. oleracea
GTCTGATGCTTATTAGTTAAGATGCATGTAAATTCGTGTGTCCCCAAGCCTTGGACTGAGAGTTTGGACCTATGGGTAATGGCCAATACAGATTTATAAAAGGATTCAGCCAAGCTATATATAGTATGGACATGTGCGGATTTGTCCTCACTGCCCCCTCATGGACATACTATAATCTTTAAGTTCTTGGGACATCATGGCCTAATGAGTTTCCCTTGTGTTCATGGTACACACGTGAGATTCTATAGGATAACTCTTTGTACCCTTTCCAATATCAATTTCGCATCATGTTTTGGACCAGGATGGCCAATCCGGTCAAACCATAAAGTGTATAATTTGGTGGGTAAACCATTCTGGTTACCATGACTTTTGCCTCTATCATGCTGATCTTGGCATAGTCTAGATCAATAGGGAATGCATGTATAGTCAGACTACTTTTCTATGGTCTTGGGCGATTTTCATAACTCTGAAGGAATTTTTGTTTCCTTTTGCCCATTGTATCATTGTGGAAATCATTCTTATATCTCTTTATAATCTCAATGGGTTTTTCTGGGTGAATATAAAGCATCTAAATGCTTGCCCTTATACATATCTGACCGTAGCCCTTAATGTGTACCATACCCGCAATTTATAAACTCATATTGGCGTTTTCAATAATAAAATCATTCATCTTATTAAATAAAATCAGATAAAATAATAGAAATAAAGTAAACTCAAAGAAATCATATTATTAAAAACGTAAGTAGCAAAGTAAAACAAACATAAATCAAAGCAAAAACACAAAAACAGAATGTCGAAATCATCTCATTCTCTTAGGCAATCTGAAGTCTCGTAATCCATAAGGTCAGCCTGGTCATGATCAAAATCGTTTTCCCCATCATGGTGGACCAAATGGGCTTCTGGATTCTCCCCTTTCTGGCTCTCTTGATAGAGGTTACAAAGATGTCTGGGAGTCCTACAATTCTTTGCCCAATGGTTATCCATTCCACACATGTGGCATACTGATATGGACGAGTGTGGTGGTTTAGAGATACCACTTCTTATGCCTTGACCACGGCCATAGCTGGGACCGGCCATAGCTGGGACCACTACCACGGTTATAGTGGTTCCCTTTCCCACGGCCGTGTGAGCTATAATTGCCACGCCCACCACGTCCTCTCCATCCACCACGGCCTCCTCTACCATAGCCATTTCCATAGCCGTGTGGTTTATCATGATGGACGTGGTTACTTTCTTTGGTGGGTTCTTTCTTTTCCTCTATAGTCTTATTGGCTTCAATTAATGGAGTTGATCCAGGAGGTCTCATCTCACTGTTCCTCATGAGCAACTCATTATTAGCCTCAGCTAATAATAGGCATGAGATCAGATCAGAATAGGTGGTGAAACCTTTCTTTCTGTATTGCTGTTGCAGCAACACGTTGCTAGAATGGAATGTGGAGAAAGTCTTTTCCAACAAATCCTTCTTTGTTACAGTCTCACCACAAAGTCTCATCTTGGAGACAATTTTGAATAGAGCTGAGTTATATTCATCCACGGTTTTGAAATCATGGATTCTCAGATGTTTCCAATCATATGTAGCCTTTGGTAGTAACACCGTTTTCTGGTGATCATATCTCCGCTGTAAAGCGGTCCAAAGTTTTAGAGGATTCTCAATAGTGAGATACTGATCTTTTAGACCCTCAGTGAGATGATGGCGGATAATACTTATTGCCATGTATAAATTTTTGTCATTCTCTTTATTCCCCTTGATGATAGTATCACACAGCTATGGGGATAATATGCAATGAGGCCACACGGCCTAGATGATATATGATGCATAGCAAACTTAGGATTTAGATGATCTATATGCAGCAAGATTATTATGCACTACGGCCACACGGCCATACTATCAAGATACAAACAAGGCCACACGGCCACGGTGCAATTACTAGCATACGAATTCACTAAGGGTTATATAGCAATTTAGCTTTCAGTCAAAGGCAATGAATCGAAATTAGGGTTTATGCGGATTTAGGGTTTCAGAAACAAGTCTGGTCAACTTAGAGTTTAGGCTTTCGGATTAGGGTTTAAAAACAATTAATCTAGCCACTGATCCTAAACTTCAAATTAATTTAGAAATCTAGCAATTAAATTTAGCAGTATGCGATTTTAAGGTTTCAAAGCCTTTAAGGTTTCATATTCGATATTAGGGTTTTTAGAAAACAGGTTATGAGATCAATCAAACTATCAACCTAACTCTCAATCAACAAGATCAATCAAAACAATTAAGAATCAAACATGCTTCAATTCGGATTTATAACATGCTATTTAGGGTAAAACGAATTTAGGGTTTTAAGAAAGCAGAAACAGATCAGAAGGTAAAATATTCTAGCAACCTAAACCTCAAAACATTAAAAGATTTAATCAAACAAGAACAATCATCAAAACGGATTCACATTAGGGTTTAGGGTTTTGATTCGATTTCTAGCAATTTTAGGGTTTACGTTTTCTGGGTTTTGATTTAATCATAGATCAAGGGAAAATTAAGCACACGATATGATCATTGGATCATACGGTTTTGAGATTCAAAACCGATTAGGGTTTTGAGTTTAATTGATCAATAGATCAATCTCGATCTAGGGTTTGGGGATCAAACTTTTAGAGCTTCGATTTACTCATTAGGGTTTGATCTATTATCCTATGGCTTTTATCATAAAGATTAGGTTTTATGGTTTCATTCTTTATCAATCAACCCAATTCGATTCATATGTTCTTAGAATTCGAATTACCTTTAGCTTAGTTGATTGTTGAAACCGGACCACCAAAGAATGAACCTCGAGCTGGACTGGAACGGGACGCGAGCTAGCCTGGACGCGAGCTGGCCTGGAACGGATTGAGGCTAAGATCGCGAGCGGCTGATCGTTGAACGGGAGCTGTTGCTGTCGGATCGCGAGTGGCTCTGATGCGAACGGGACGCTTGCTGTCTGGAACGCGAGCTGTCCTGGATCAAGAGCTGAGGCTGAGTTCGTCTGAGTTGAGATCGTCTGAAGCTGAGACGGGAACGCGGGGTTGCTGATCGGGAACGCGTAGGATCGGGATGCAATCGAGATTAGGGTGTTCACCTGGTAGGATTAGGGTTTATCGATTTTTGGTTTTAGCTTTAGGGTTTTAGAGACTATCGTGGTGATAACGTGTTATAAAACTAAGGGGAATAGTTTGTATATTTATTCATAAAACATATGGTTCCTTTATATAAGGATTACAAGATATAGAAATATGGAAAGTATCCAAAACCTATGGTTATAAGTCATCCACAATATGATTTATAACAAAAACTTACTTTATTTAATGAATTAAACTCTAGCTGGTCATAATTATCATTACTACTGAATCAATTGCTCCAGTACTCCTGCCCGGAAAAAAAAATTCTCCAGTACTCCTGCCCGAAAAATTAATTAAATTAAACTTTACTTAAATCTGAAAAAATAAGCAAAAGACCACGAAACCAAAAGGGACTTGCATAATTACAACCCAACCAAGGGCATTGGCGCGGACCATGTTGGGGTCAAAATTGGTCACGACGGAATCAATGTCTAAAAGTTGCCGGATAATATTTCTCGCAATATAAATTCCGTATAATTTTTTATTGAAAAGGTTGTACGACGTTCTAGAATTATTTTATCGACAATTAGAAGCAACAATTGTTGGGGTCAAAAACGGTTATCTCGAAATAAACATACAAAAATTGCGTTTCTGTACGAAAGCTTTCTCGACACACTCTCAACAAAATTTCCTGAGCAAAAGACTCGAGAGAAATGGATCATCAAACCAAACAAGCAGTCCAACTCGTTCGTTCGGACCTTCCCATGGTGCAGAACTGCACAGATGCGTCAGATGCTTAGCTATGGATGAAGACCTTCCCATGGTTTTATTGAGCCCATATTTTGAAACACGATAGAGCTTTGAATTAGCTTTCCAATGCCACCGGTCTTAGGTCAATCAGCATCATGTAACATAAGTTATGCCCGTTTTAATGAAGGGTGGACAGAGCACACCGTCCAGCTCGGTGGATGGCCGAGTTGGATCGACCATGCGACCAGCTCGGCCATCCGAGCTGGATCGAACACGCGACCAGCTCGGCCATCCACTATGCTGGACCAGTCCAGTTCGGCGAAGGCCGAGCTGGAATGATCGTGCTGTCACATTCATGTCCTCGTAGCTCTCTCCTTTGGGATCGGATCGAACATTCTCTTGTTTCATCTCGATCAGAGTCACCGTCGGAACTTTACAATTTAAAACCACAATAACTCGCTGTCTCGTATGAAGTTCGAATTGATCGTATAAAACAACAACAGTTAATTAAACACCTTGAACTGCCTTCACTATACGAGAAATTTGGACCTTCTTCGGAATTGACGTCGTTTCGAAAGTGATCTTTCGATAAATCGTAAAAACGCTTAAGTCGAAAAACGGCTCAAAAGGGTCCAGAACGCAGCTAGAAGCCCACTCGCGATTTTATACGAAATCGAGCCCAATCATTATGGCGGTTTATCTTCTATTCTGCAAGAGAATATAAATGACAAGTTCGGAGGATAAATGTGAAGTTTCCAAAGATAAACACAAAGATCGAAGGAAAATGGAATATTTCTGCGAAGCAATAAACTCGACCGAGGGCTGAAAGTGAAAGAATAAACCGCCTTTAGGAGGAGTATATAAGGACTTCGAGGTTGAAGAAGCAAAAGGGGAATTCTTTTAGACTTAGAACTCTCTGCACTTAGAAACTTTTAGCTATTATTCTCGACATGCTCTGTTTCTCTGACTGGCACCTGAATACTAGACGAACTCGCCCAGGCAGTTCGATCTCTTGTTCTACTCTTTCAATCGAATTACATTCGGCTTGATCCTCGAAAGGGGTACGTAGGCAGCCTTTCATAAGGTTCAGTCCCAAATCAAATCAAAACCATTTATATCTTTTTCGCTTGTTGTTATCGAGCTGCGACTCAACTAGGTTTAAGGTTTTTGGTCGTTAGAACTAGGGAACTTGTTGACAGCTCTTGCGGCCGAAGCTTTTGTAATCTTTTGTAATGACCGCAACGCTCTTACGCGAATTCGAAATAAGATCAACTCTTTCTAAACTCGCTTTATTTTCTTTACATATTTTCCGCATTTATTTGGTTACTTGTCGTTGGCTCTCGCAGAGAATCCAGGACCTCTGGGAAAGTTAGGGTTTCTTAACTTTCCTAATTTAAATGAAAATCGACGGTCTGTTGCGCGTGCATTGGATTTGAAACTTTGTATAACTTTAATTGTTAAAAAAAAATATTTAACTATGTATAAGTAAGTGAAATAACTGATTTAAATTGTCTAAATATATGAAACTAAGCAAAATTTTAACGATTTAGATCCTCTAAATATATGAAACTATGTCCGAGTTTAAGAAATTTAGATATTCTATTGTTATATTTTACAAGAAATGATAGGAAAAAATAGTATCGTAGATAATAAATGAAAATTATAATATTTAGTAACTTTAGTTCATGTTATTTAATGATGTATTACTCCAATAACAAGTTGCAAGTCTTCTATTTTGACACGAGGTCAGAAGACACAACTTCTCTCTCACTCCAACAGTCGCCTATGATCATCATTACACTTGCATTGAAACTCCGCAACACTAAACCGTCTACAATCATCATTACATTTTCATTTAAACTCCACAACACTAAACCATGTACAATCATCATTACATTTGCATTTAGTTACTCCACCGCATTAAGTTAAATCGTCTCCTCCTCACTGCGGAGGGATAGTTAGATCCATCATTAACCCCATTTACATTTCACTGCAAATTCGCAAAGAAAAGATTCATCATCTCTCAACAAACAATATGACACACTACAATATGCTTTCTGAAGTTTCTTATAACGAGGAGATCACGTCTTGGCGTTTCAGAGTCAAAATACACAGGATCTACCCTTTCATTTCCTATGTTACCGGCAGCGGACCACACTGGACTTATATCCTAGCAGATGAAGATGTAAGTGTTAAATCATCATCTCTCAAGTTTCTAA
>NC_027752.1:35646621-35660487 GCF_000695525.1 Brassica oleracea var. oleracea
AGATGGAGATGACCATCTGCATCTGTGGAGGATATGAAGATAGGTTTAGAGGCCTAGAGAAGCAAGAGGGAAAATGGGTGGAAATCTTTCGGGTAGATGTTCACCGTGCTTATCCAGGTTTCCAGGCAACAAAATCCCGGTTCACACTAAATGCTACGCGCCATACGCAAATCCACATCATCGATCATCTGAAAAATCGGCTTTACATGGACTTCAAGAACATCCATGAAATCCCTCACATGAACTATAGGGACCGGAACTATCCCATAGGTATGAATGCTAACTACCAAAATTAAAATATATTTCAAATATTTATATGTAAGTAACAGAAGCGGAAAAACTTGTCTGATAGGTACAATGAGAGTGATCTTCAACACAGAATCCCATTTCGATGACCCTGCAAGGCCAAAGATGGTGTTTTACATAAGGGAAAACATGTAAGTAGAAAGTAACATATGATCAATGCTCCAGAATTTATACATTAGTGTAATTGACACACCTTGTTTTATCCATCATAGTAAGAGTCGGATAAAGTGTGTGGCAACTGGCGATCATGCTTATGCCTTCCGGGATGGTCTTGAAAACATGAGAGGTCGTGGACAGGTGATTGTGATCCTTAAGATGTGGAGGGTCTGGAGTTTTTTCAGTAAGTGTAGTTTATATTTAGTTTTAAATGTGATAGTTGAGTAAAACGTTTACTAAACTCATTTATGCATGCAAGTTATTTTGGTCCTCATGAACTATGGCTTGAGACTGAGGGTGGATTATCTGACTTCAGGTTCAATCCGCTTTTGCGGGAGGTTAAGGAGTTCAGGCAGTCTCTGCTACGCAGTGACCCTTATGTTCAGAGACATGGGACTATAGGGCTTTTGTAAATCTGGTTTTTCTCATTGTTCTCCATCTTCATACTTGTCTTAAAGCTTTTAGTTTGTTGTAAAATTGCTAACGTGTGTTGAAACTCCTATGTTCCAACTTTGTTAAAATTAGACAAACTTGTGTTAGTTTCACTTTCTAAAATGTCCAACATCGTAAAAATTTGAGAAACTTTTTCAATAGATCAAACTTCATAATCATTCAACTTCGCATAACTTAGGTGAAACATACGAGAAGCTTAGAAAAAACAGAAACTTTAAGTTCTTGTTCGTATAAACAGGTCAAATTTTGTGTTAGTTTCACTTTCTCAATTGTCTAACATCGTAGAAATTAGAGAATCTTTTTTAATAGATCAAACTTCATAATCGTTCAACTTCGAATAGCTTAGGCGAAACATACGAAAAACTTAGAAAAAAACAGTAAGTTTAACTTCGTCATAGCTTTAGGAATTATTTGTACATCAAAATTCCTACAAATACAACGACACCGAGACCCAGAATAAGACAACCTCCTTTCATTATTTTGGGACCACTCGTTATTGTTGCTTTAGGTACTTGAACTTCTTCTTCTAGCACTCGAACTTGGTAGTCCAACTGTTGTATCTCATCAATGAAAGCTTCATCAACCCATTTGAAGATGTGATTGTCGTTCTCAAGCTACAACAATTTATTCAAAATAATTAAACGCACAACTGTTCAAAAAATATAAAGGTACAACTTCAGTTAAAAAGCCTTCAATAACTAAGACTACACGAACGTACCTTCCTTTGAGCCGCATAGCGACACCGATAATACCGGCTATATGGATTTTGATTGGTTTTGGAGATGAGCTCTTTGATGCGCTCCCCGCACCAACACTTAATAAGTATTTCCGTAGTTCTTATTTGTATCCCATCACCGGTCGTGGAAGACGATGAATCGAACATTATTTCGTGGGAGAGACTGAAAGTTGAGAGATAAATGGGGAAGAGAGAGAAAGGGGAAGATGAAAATGAGGAAAACCCGAAAAAATGGTTTTAATACTTCGCTTAAACAATTTTGGGGTCTGCGGGAAAACTAGAAATTCAAAAAAGCTGGTGGGTGGGAAAATTTATCCTTCGATTTTCGTGATAGAAGTTTCACCAAGTTTGCAGTTTTGCATAAAACATCAAAGTTGTACATTTAATTTTTTTTCCATTTATATTAGTTTTACTCTACTTGAATGACTGATTTCATGGTTATACCAATTATATTATGTTTCCTAGATTCATTTATAATATGATCATGTAAAATATAAAATTGATTAGAGGCCATAGTAAATTTTCAAATGTGACAAGGTGAATATTAGCGAAAAAACCTATAAGAACACAATGTATTTCGTAAATAATTACTAGTAAGTAAAGAGATGAGAAATTTATTAGTTTTGATTAAATCATAATTAGCCCTAAACACAATGTTTCTTGTGGGGATGTTCATTTACTTGAACAAACACAAAATACAAATCTCACCCATATCCAGTAAACAAAAAAGTTATACCAGTAAAGAAAAAAGTTTCACTTAGTTGTACAAACACAAAATACAAATTTCACCTTTCAACGTTCCCTCACAGTAAAAACATTAAAATTGAAACTGAAAGGTTCACAACCTACTCCTCTTGTGTTTCGTGTGGGGACGTTCATTGTGTTCCTTCTGTTCTAAATCAGTGCCCACATTCTCTTTTTCTCCATATCCACTCTCACGCTCACCATAGTTCCTACTACATGAGCTTTCTTTCTCAACTCTTGATAGTTGCTCCACTATTTGAACTATTTCCAATTCTTGGAAGTCCTCTACATGCAAAATACTTCTTCTTTGTTCTTTATCCACCGATGTTAGATAAACAAACACATCTTCATCTTCCAAAATATATGATTGCCTCTTAGGTTCCACTACCAATGGAATGTAACCCAAATTCAACCTTTTCGTAAACGGGTCTATTCCCATCTTCCTGCATATCCTCTCCTTCAACAACGAATAAGTGATATCCTCTAATGATAATGTCCTAAAGGATATAGCATACAAACGAGCATCGGTTGGAATACATTCATAATCATCTCCACACTTAGAATAATGTCCATCATAATCAAAGTGTATGTTTTTGTAGAAGAAAGACACATCTACAATCCAAAAAATAAAATTAAACCAAACCATTAAGTTATACCTAGTTATACGATTATAGCACTTAAGTTATACTAAGTTATACCTTCTTACACAATTTTGTCAGTAACCAACGTTTCCCAATTCTAGTTGTTTTCTCCTCTCCAATTAGTTTCAATCGTTATCTCGAAGTTATCAGCATTCTTTGATTCCCGATGTTCTATCTTTTCTTATACATTTGTTGATTATTCAATTCCCTAATAGACAGACCATTCACACTTTCCGATCCTCAATTAGTCCAGTCCAATTACAACTATGAATCTTGTAAATTGGAATCTCTGTAAATCGATCGTCTATGGTGGATGAAGGATTCTAAACATTGGCTTTAAGATACATACCCTGTAAAACGGAATCAATAGCTCAATGATTCAGCATCCAAGCGAAAGACTGAGTTAGCTCAATGCGATGATAGCGAGGAAGAAGAGAACGCCGAAGAAACCCACAGAAGAGATGAGAGAGAGAAAATAACAGATTCGATTACTCCTGATTTGGAAATGGAATTATGATTTTTCCCGATTTTTGATTGGTCATCTGACGTCATTCAATCCGCATTCAATCGGTCGGGTAGAGAAAGAGCACTTTCGACATTATCAATATGGAGAGTATCGGATTAGATAAGAGTATGACATAATAAGTAAGAGTACGACAGAATGAATTTCGCCTCGTTAAGAGCATCTCAGTGTTTCTCCCATTACTACCGCTACATCTTTAGTTTAGAGGTTTCTACATTAAATAAACATAAACGAGGGTTTTTACCATTAAAAATCTACAAAATCAAAAACAATTAAAATTTCATAGTATTATCTAAAAATTAATAACTTAAATTTTCAAAATTAACATTTTTAATTTTTTTTGTAAATATATGAGTTTGATGTGTTTTTAACATCAACATTGTATATATATAAATTAAAAAATGTAAAAACCCAGAAAATATAATAAAAATTATCTAAGGATATACCTGTAGTAAAATTACTAAAAGATTAAAAATGTAAAAAACAAGAAAGTATAATAAAATCAATCTTATATAGTAAAAATGTAATAATAAATCTTTAGATAATTTTTATTATATTTTCTGGGGTTTTACATTTTTAATTTATACATATATAATATTGATGTTAAAAACCCATCGAACTCATATATTTACAAAAAAAATTAAAAAGTCTAATTTTGAAAATTTAAGTTACTAATTTTAGATAATATTATAAAAATTTTGATTTTTTTTATTTTTAAAGGTAAAATTTCTCAACTTTGTTTAGTTAATGTATAAATCACTAAACTAAAGATTTAGCAGTAGTAATGGTAATTATGACCTTCTAGGGTTTAATTTAGGGCAAATCTCCAAAATAGCACATTTCTAAGTTTATATCACAAAAATAGCACTCAAAAACTAAAATGACCAAAATAGCATTTTATCTTTTGAAAATTTTAATTTTTTTATTTTTCAAAATTTGAAATCTTATCCCCAAAACCTCATTTCTCAACTCTAAACCCTAAACCCTAAATCCTAAACCCCACCCTTTAACTCTAAACCCTAAGTTTGTGACTTTTGATAAAACATTAAGTGCGATTTTTGTGACTTTTGACTTTGAGTGCTAGTTTGGGAACAAAAACTTGATTTAGTGCTATTTTTGTCTTTTTTTCCTTAATTTATTAAACAAAGTTAGTTAATTTAATGATTTTTTCATTAAATACTTAGTTTGGGAGTTTATACCTAAAACAAATTTAGCTGGGGGATTTCCTCTTGTTTAAATAACCACCTAACCAGGTTCATTTCAAGATAGTTATTTCATCAGATAGTTAAAACCGTCTTTTATCCTCAGTTCCTGTTCTGGATTTGGGTCTTCGTAGCTATAGGAAACAAGAATAATCACAATTAATCTAATAATAATAATAATAATAATAATAATAATATCATCAATCTAATTATGTAAATATAAGTGACAGAAATTGGATAAGAAATGTGAAGGTCTGTTGTTCATTGATGAAGATGATGAGTGCACGTAGTGTATATATATATATATATATACACATTTGTGAGTAAACCAACTTATCTATGCCATTGTAAACCAGCCAATTATTTATAACTAATATGCTGTGTATATATATATTTGTGAGTAAACCAACTTATCTATGCCATTTTAAACCAGCCAATTATTTATAACTAATATGCTAACCCGTTTCTTAAATCAGTGCAATAAGTACATTAAAACTGGTCCTTCAAGATGAAGGTAGATGGTTTTTCCCAGAACATATGCAACGTAATGTTCGAGTTTTGACAAACGTGATTTTCATAAAACCTTCTTCAAGTTTCTTATACATGACAATAGTTCGTTTAAGTGAAAGAATAAAAAGACAATAAGAATTTTGTGGAACGTTATTGTGAGCAACTATATCTAAACCTATAGACTATAGTGATCCTCGGTTCTCGTTTTTGCGTTGAGGCTGCATTAAACAATACTCCCTCCGTTTCTAAATGTAAGTAGTTTTAGCAAAAAGAGTTTTTCACGTAGTTTACATATTTCAATGCATCTTTTTCATTTATTGGATATTGTTTGACCAATGAAATAATGTTAGGTTTTTAATAGTTGGTTGAATTAATTGGTCAAATGATATATTCTTTTAAATAACAATTTTCTAAATATTCGTGCTTTTAAGCAAAACTACTTACAATTAGAAACAGAGAGAGTATTGAACAAAGTAATCATTAATTAATCTATATTAATCTACTTTATTAAAACAGAAGTAAAAATAAGAAATAACTCTAAGACTAGGGCTGGACAAAAAACCTGGATCCGAAAAACCGAACCGAACCCGATCCGAAAAAATAGTACCAAACCCGAACCGAAATTGATTAAATATCCGAACGGGTTCAAAATTTTGATATCTAAAGAACCGAAACAAAGTATCTCGGGTACCCGAATGTAACTGAAATAGATTTATATATCTAAATATATTACTTATTTTTAGATTTAATATGTATTAAAAATATCCAAAATATATAAGATACTTTTAAGTTGTCTAAAATACTTGAAAATATACATAAATAGTCAAAAGTAAATGTCTAAAATAGCTAAAATATATTCAAAACACCAAAATGCTTGAAATATCTATTGATTTTCTATCCAAATATTCAAATCAAACCAATTTATATGTTAATTTTAGATATTTTGACATTTATTATACAAATTTATATGTAATATATTATTATTTTTTTATAGATTTTGAGAAATTTTAAGCATACAATGAATACTAAAATTTTAAAAATAATTTTAAATGGGTTATCCGAACCCGCAAAGATCCGAACCGAACCCGAACCGAAATTTAGAAATACCCGAATGGGGCTGAAATCTTTAAACCCGAAAACCCGAAACCCGATTAGATCCGAACCGAACCCGAATGGGTACCCGAACGCCCACCCCTACCTAAGACTTACAACTTAATTACAACTAGAGATTGATCCGCGCACCCGCGCGGGTATTGGTTCTTATATTTTTATACATTGATATTTGTTTTTCATAATTAGTGTTATATATTTTATATGGGTCGTAATATAGTCAATCGTATTCAAAAGACCTATACCGAATCAGATAATATAGTTATATATTTGTTATTTAGATATTTTTAGGTTCCTATACATCATAACCAAACTCATCCAGACCTAGAAGGACCCAGCTCAAAACTCACACATAAATTTATAATATTCAAGCGGACCTAATTTCAGAAAAAACGATACCCGAAAATAGGAGTGTCAATTCGGGCTGGCCCGGCCCGGACCAACCCTGCTAACCCCGTAAATATTTGAACCTCGCCCGGTCCAGAAATAGGGCCTATAATTTAAAGAACGGCCCTTATAGAGCTATAGGGCTTTTCAGGCATTTTCGAGCTTTTTGAAAAATAAATTGTTATTGTCACTTTCATCCTTTTAATACATTTAAATTTTTCACAAAAAAATTGTTTCTTTTTAAAAAAAAATATAAAGTGAGTTTGAACTTTTCTTCATTATCAAATTTTTTATTTTTTTGTATGCTTTAAAAACATATTATAAACAAATCAAATTTAATTAGATTTAAATAATCAAATATAAATTAAAACTAAGTATATAATAGAACAAAATTTATGATAAACATGGTCAAAAATTTCATAATTTTGTATTTTGAAATTTAAAAACAAGTTGTACATAAAAGAAAAAGGTACATTTGCAAAAGTTTCAATGTGGCACTTGTAATGATCAAACAATAAAGTGTATTAACAACCTTTTTTTTATCTGAGTCTGAATAAAAATATTAAAAAAATATGTCAATACTAATAATAGTTTTGATTTCAAGAACAATAATAATTAAAGCTATATTATAAAATTTCGGGTTTTCGGGCCGGTTCTAGCCCAAACAGGCTTAGGACCAAAATACTCAAAGCCCAAAAGACCCAATCTTTTTGGGCTTATAAAACTAAGCCCAAGCTTGGTAATTTTTAGGGCTGGGCGGGCTTGGGTTGCAGGCTTCGACCCTAATTGACATGTATATCCAGAAAGAACAACTCGTACCTAAATGGATAGCCAATTTTCATACCTAGCTGATTTTATAAACTAATAAAAAGGATTTTTTATGTGTTTGGCTAAATTAAATGAAATTGAAAGAGTGCAGTATTTACTAAAATAATTATATGGAGTGAAAAATGACAATAAATGTAATTCATTTTTATTATTTTAATTTAATTTATTATTTTATTCACAAAAACAAACTTTTTTTCTATCAAAACAAAGATAAGATTTCGACTTCTTTGTTCTCTACGGCATCTGGGAAGCAATATAAAGAGGGTTTGGAGATATTTAGCTTGGAGAAATAAAAGACGTGGGAATGAAGTTTAGTTTAGAAAATTTAGCTAATAATTTATTGCAAAGATTTCACCGAGAATCCAGACAATCACGTCTAACATAATTTTCCAAACTCTATATATTTTAAAGATATTTTCAGGAATAAAGTAATATTATGTTACTTTAATTGTTTGATTAATTAATATCCACTTGGTAAGCCGATAGTCGGGGTAAGTTAACCGGTAACTGTTGTAAATTTTTTATTTCGATTTTGGTTAAAAGCTTATGTTAATGAAATTACAAAGGGACATTAATTATCCTTGTTTACAAACAGTTTTCATTTAGTCTACTATCCTTGTTTCCAAACATTCTCAATGTGTACTTCAACTTTAATAATATAGATACAATGCCATTGAAGTAATTAATAAATTAAATCTAAATTAATTTGTTTCCTAAATCTATTTCACAACAAATTCATGATAAATATTACACTTAATGCACATTAATACTATAAACATTAATATGTAAAGTAGAAAACCTTCTTCCATAAATTTGTGGGTGTTATCCTCTATTAAATAATGTTTATTACATTTTTCAAAATTTTATTGTTAATGCAATCAATTAACAATATTTAAAAAATTTAAAGGATAAGCAGTATTTGGGAATAAAAACTTAATAATGAGAACTTATTTAAAAATATCAATTTTACTTGATAATTCTAAATTTGTACCTAATTAAATTTTCAGATAACCAATTTGACAAATCTATTTAATTGACTATATTATTTTAGATATATATAACTAAAATGCTATTAGAAAATTATTTTTAAAATATGTATAATATTAATTATGTTCAATTGAATTTTACCTTAAATTATTTTTCTTTAGTAAGGATTTGAAATATTAGATTTGGCAATAACATGTACATTTAAGTATTAGTATTAAAAAAATTAAAAACACCTAAGATTTTTCTTATGAGAAACTTGTAATAGGGAAAGTTTCAAAAGAATATTCTTTAAGTTTGGTATGTAAAAAAAAAAACATTTAGACAAGATAACAATGTTCTAAAAAAAGAAAAAAAAGTTCATATAAAATAAAATCCTACATATAATAAAATGTTAAAGACAATAAGTTAAAATAAAATTAATTTGATAATAATATAAATACAAGAAATGCAACTACTCATTCTAACAAATTACTCATTTTAATAAGTATAATATAAATATTTTACTAAAAATGCATGACAAATATTTATATATCGGGTTGAGAAATTAAAAATTAAGACTACTTATATAACGGGTTGAAAATTTAAATATATTTATCATTTATGACCAAAAACCTATCAAAACATCTCAAATATTATTTTCGCATATATATGTTAGTTTATGGAAAACACACACATAAACTAAAAATAAACTAAAAATATATATTTTAATTATTATGCGTAATGTCTTAATATAAAATACATAATACGTGAAAAAATAAATAATTATTATATTATTTATAGAAAACAAAAGTATATTCCTAAAAAATGAAAAGTGGTTTCTCTTTTTTACTTGGAACCCAAATGTTGTAAATAATTTTTTCCAACGCGTATCAAACCCGACCAACGAAAGGCTACTAGCATTTCCTTTACCACTAGCCATCTCGATATCGGGTAAATAAAAATGATATCGGTTAAATAAAAACAAATATTCGCGTGATATTTGCATTTACGGTTATATAAATCATTTTACTTTTACTATTAGTTGAATTATGTAACAGCCATATATGTATTATGTGATGTATTTTTGTCACCATTTTTGTTATAATTTTATAGATTATATAATGGTGTAAAAAATATTTAGTTAGTAAACAAAAAAACACCTCTCCGGTCGGGCGGGTCCAGCTCTAGTAGAATATTTAAGAAACAATTATTATAATAATTCTTAGTCAATCCTTTGATGTAAATCAATATTGTTCAACTTACTTTTGCATGGCTTTGATGACTTGATCTGATGCTACCTACGCATCTCTGTGAGACTCTCGTTGATTTAATTTCCTTCTCTGCTATATTCTTTTTTTGTTCAGCGATAATCTTTTTTTCCTCAGCGATAAGCCTTTTCATCTCGGCAATTCTCAGTTTCTCCTCGTTAAGAATCCTTAGCCTCTCGTCGAGACGCGCAAGGACTGCAAGAATCAATATAAACAAAAAGAAACTCAAGAAATTAACGAGAATCAAATAAAGATACTTTTTAAAACAGAGGTACAAAATACCTGCAGCTCTTCTAATCTTACACTCATGTAGTTCCTTAAGACGCTCTACTAATTTTGATACTTTTTCTGAAACTGAATCGAGTTGTGAGAGTTCTTTCATAAATTCACCTATATCCTGCTTGGGGGATAGATCTGAAGGCAAGCTTGGGAGAGGAGTAAGCGTTCTATTAAGAATGGAAAGAAAATGATCAAAACCAACAAAGATAAATTAATCAACTTGGACTCGTTCTTAGTTCACAATGGAAACCCTAATTAAAGCTACCTCTTGTTCAAGTATGGCGTAAAAGGTGAATGGATTCTTGGACGAGGAGGATGACAAGTTAGATACAAATGTGAACGCAATTGTCTGATTTTAAATGAATAACGCGAATGCACCATCTTGAGAAAGAGAGCTGCCTCCCTTCTTCTATCTCAACCAAATAAAACCCTATTTCTTTCTTTCAGTTTATATATAGATATAGGGTTAATTGTTTGATAATATAAAATAATATCTTTGCTAACCACTCTACCTAGAAATTAAACGTATTTTTAGATTATTATTGGCGATACCGTTTTCGATTATTACATTATCAAATTAAAAGATCTTTGGTAAAATCTAAACAAGGCAAATATTTACTAAAAATCAGAAGAAAGATCGAAACTTCATCGCCAAAACTACTAATGATGAAATTGATGAGTTTTCATCGGACATCTAGGTTTACCAGCAAATAAAATTTAGTTATATTTTTTAAAAATGAAACAAAATAATAAGAACTAGAGATTGATGCACAGTTATTGGTTAATACATTTTTACACATAGATTTTTTTCATAATTAATCTTATATATTTTATAAGAATCATAATATAACTAATTGTATTCAAAAGACGTGGACTGAATCGAGTAATATGGTTATTTTTGGTACAAATATCCAAACTCGTTTCATATACATTTTTTATTTAGATATTTTATAGGTTCCTATACATCAGAAACAAACTCATCCGAACCGAGAATGACCCAACTCAAAATCCACACATAAATTTATAATATTCAAGAGGACATACTTTCAAAAAAAAAATGATACTCGAAAAGAACAACATGTACCTAAATGGGTAGTTAATTTTATAAACTAATAAAATGTACCTTTTCTATGAGTTTGGCTAAATTAACTGAAATAAAAAGTGTTTTTTATTTAATAAAATAATTATATGGAGTAAGAAATTAAATGACAATAAATGTAATATATTTTTATTATTTTGATTTAAGTTATTATTTTATTCACAAAACATGTCTTTGAAATATATTTTTGGATACATAATTTTCCACCAGTTGAAATTAAAAAAAAATAGAAAACAAACTAATCCGAACGTTTAACTATATGTAAAATCCAGTTATTTTTACATATTTAATTTTATAATTGGCACAAAGTTAATGTTGATCAACTAATAAATAATAATTTGCACTATTTGTTATGGTAATATAATTAATGGTGTGATATATTTTTTAAGATAATATAATTAATAAAACTATTAAAAAGGTGAAATAGGGGAAGATAAATAATGAAATTACTAAAAGAACACTTTCCTTTTTTTATATTGTTATCTATGTTTCCAAACAATTCTCATTTATATTGCTATCCGTGTTTCCAAACAGTACCAAAAATATTTCATTTTTAATAATATAAAATTTTCAAGTTATATCATGCTTTTAAAATAAATAAAAATAGTAATAATTACAAAAAAAAGTTTAAAATTGTTAACGCCATCAGCAAAACACTAAACCCTAAATCCTAAGCCTTTGGATAAAACACAAACCCTAAATCATAAATATTAAACCGAAATCTTAAGAACACTAAACCCTAAATCTTGAACCCTTGGATAAATCCTAAACCATGCCCAAAAGTTCAGGGTTTACTTAAGAGTTTAGGGTTTAGTGTTTAGGATTTAGAGTTTTTATGATTTAGTTTTTAAAGTTTATTATTTAGGGTTTAGAGTTTATCTAATGGTATAAAGTTCAGTATTTAGGCTTTATGTTTAGATTTTTGCTGACAGTGTTAACAATATTAAAAAAAAATTCTTGTAATTACTTTTTATTTTTATTTATTATAAAATCATAATATAATTTGACAAACTCTTATTATTTTATTTCTTATCTGAAATAACTAAATCCTATTGGTTGGTGAACCTACACTAGGATGAACCCAAGAAAAACGTTTAACTAATGTATGCAAAGAGTTTATTAATTTTCTTTGGAAATAAATTGTTTGAACGGGATTCAGTCCACTGGAGTGAAAGAAATCAGAGATGGGATGACTAAAGACGTTTTATTAGATTCGAACTGAAGGGTTACAAGAGTGACGGAAAAGTGAGAGAGCAACCAGATCAAACAAATCGCTCCTAACCTAGATCTAGCCGCTTAGTGTGTAAAATCCCAAAAGTCTTCTTTCTCGTTGCTTCTTCTCCCCCTTTTATAGGTCTTCTGTCCTTGATGCCCTAATTTCGTACATCTTTGGGCTTTGATGCAAGAGGCCAAGTATGCGGGCCTGGACAAAGTTCCCTCCAAGCCGGGTACTTTCGGTCGGCTTACTCGACCGGCTAAAAGTACTCTAAGGTCGAGCTGACGTGTTTAGCCGCCGAGCCGACCAAACTAATCCAACTTGCTGGATTAGGGCATGTTATTCGATGGGCCTTGTGGAGGGATGTAATCCATCTCCTACAATAAGTCCCCCCCAGTTCACTTGTGAGCGACGCGGCGGTCTCAGTGAATTTGTGGGTCAGGTTTATTCGGATAGCAGGCTCTAATGCAAGGGATAACCCTTCCCGTTTAGTCGTCGGTATGTGCTTTTAGTCGCGTGATGTTCTGTAGGTGTCTCTGGTCGCTCAGAGTAGCGCTTGTCTTGACTCGCTTACTTGCCTATCTGCTTTTATGATGGGATACAGTTTACTCGGGTGATAGATCATTTTGGATAAAACGACGGGGATCGGTTTTGTTGGTCAACCGGGGGCCGGTTTAAATCGAGGCCAGGAATTGATTCCGGTCTGACAACCTGATTGAAAACCGGTTCAAGCGAGAAACCAAACCGTCGCGAGTAAGTTTCTGGGCATTTAGGCGGCCTTTTGAGGCCCATTTAGACCTTTGTAGACCTAATGATTGTGCTCGAAAAACGTACCTTCGTTTTTGCTATAAATAGATTTCTCTCCTTTGCTTTCGTCATTCTTCTCTGCAGATTCAGGTATTCCGTTTTCTCTCCCTTCTCTCTACTTTTACTTTCTCTCTCTAGATAGGTTTTTCTTCGTATAGACTCGTTGGTATCGTTCGGTGGTTGTAGTCGTCCCCTGAATTAAGGAACATACCTCCGAGAAGTCGATTGTCGCGAGAAAAGAAAGAGAAGGACATCGCAGATTCTCCGGGTCCGACCAGAGATGCGTCAGCGACCGATAGTCCACTGGACAATTTCAACTTGATTCATCGCGATGCTCTTCGGGACACGAAAAACATGACTCTATCTTAGCGTCTTTTGGTCGCTGATGCTCATAGGATGATTCGTGATGAAGGCGCAGATCGTGTTGAAGTCGGGAGCAGCGACGTGAGCGGAAGTGAGAATAGAGGGGGAGACCAAAGCGATACTGCGACTGGTTCCGAACGTGGCAACGATGATGAGTCTGGTCGGTCCCCGACGCCTTCGAGACGAGTTCGCACGAGAGTTTGTTTCGATCAGATAGACTGTCGTCCAACTATTTACCATCCTGGTGGGATCTTCGAAGAGCTGGCTCCGCT
>NC_027752.1:35660597-35662949 GCF_000695525.1 Brassica oleracea var. oleracea
GATCCCTCGGTTGGTGACGTCTTATGCATTCTGCCGAGACATTGCCATCTCTCAACTTTTGAACGGGTAATGGTAATGGCAGCTGAGATGGACATCTCGATGAGCGTGAGGGTCTTTGAGGAGCTGACTTTCACGAAGGCAGAGCCAAATGGGATCTTCTCGGTGAAAATGCGTTCGAATTACAACGTCTTGACCGGTCATCCAAATAAGACGCAGGATTGGAAACGCGCGTACTTTTTCGTGAAATCTGATGACCATGCTTTCGAAGAGCCGCCGGGGGACAACTACCGCGTTTTGTGGAATCGGCAACTCGGTAGAGACTCGTCTATTGGAGTTTCGTTTTAGTCGTTAGTTCTAACTCTTCTTATCCTTGTATTTGCAGTTCGTCATCCGAATACGATCGCCTACCCCGAGAAGTTTTTTGAGAGTGCTCAAGCGATCGCGGCGCACAGTCATCTTCGTTGGCCGGATCTCAGTCGGGAGTGGATACGTCGTCAGCAAGCTAGGATCGTAAGAGGTAAGCCTGCTGGTTGCTTTTAGGGCCTATTCGAGTTTCATTTTGCGATTTTCATGTTGATTCTCTGCTTCTGTAGTTGATTGGGAGTCGAGGCTTCCTTGTGTTCTCGGTCCCCGTAAGTCGCGCCTCCCTTTGTTTACTCGCAAACAACAGAGACTGCTCGACAAAGCTAGAGAAATGGATGGAGTTCCGGATCTAAGCGCCCTATTAAAAGGGAAGTTGCAACTGCTCTCGAAGAAATCGACTACAGTCGATCCTCAGGGACCGTCTAACTCCGAAGTCGACGTCACTTCTGAAGGTGGTGGAACCTCCAGAGAAGGGGCCTCCAAAGAAGGAGCTTCCATAGAGGAGGGCCCTATTGCAGTCGATCAAGGGGGCGGAGCAGAGACTTCTGCTTCAGGTCCCAAGAAGAAGAAAAAGAGCAAAAAGACTAAGGGGGGAGCGACCGACGAGGCTCCTCCCGAAGAGTCTGCTTCCCTCTATGCGACTTCCGAGGGTTCGAAGGCGAAAAAGAAGAAGGTTGGGAGGAAAAGGTCTCGTGGCGGGGCAGCTTCCTCTGCCGATAGAGGTGAGGGGCTAGCAGAAGGGTGGTCACCCGAAGAAGAGAACTAAGAGGTCTGTTGAGGCAGAGCCCCGTCCTTCTACCTCCGACGCGAATGCTGCTGATGCGACCTTAGTCGACGCTGTTGGGGAGGCCAGCGGTCTGCTCCAGACTCCTAAAAACCTGTCGGAGGAAAGGAGGAAAACCAGCTCGCGAGAAGGAGGTTCTGGTGGTGAGACCGAGAGGTCTGCTCCAGACTCTTCTGCGAGAAAAAGATCTGGATCTGAAGGTTCTGCAGCGAAGAGAAGGAGGATCGAATTCCCTGATCGCATCGAGTTTTCCTACGACGAGACAACTCCCATAAATCTTAATCCCCTTAGGTGCGCGGAGCTGACGCGTCAAATTCGTGGTGGGACGAAGGAGATGCTGCAATTGGAAGACCTTTACCTCAAGAATGAATACATTGACGCTGCTTCCTCGAGGGGGCGGGTATCTGCGCTACCTTTCACCTTTTATCTCCTTCTTTGATTTATTGGGTTCATCCATCTCACGTGGTCCATGTTTGTCGTTCTGCAGAGTGACGGGAGCATGAACTTCCTTGTTGAGAAGTACGACAGTGCTCTGAAGCAGACGATGATCCAGTTGGGATCTTCAGAGAAGCTTGCTCAGGCAAGGTTGAAGGCCATCGAGAGAGTAAGGGCGGAGCATAAGAAGGCTAACGAGAAGGCTGCGAAGGAGAAAGAAATTCTTCGAGTGAAGTTCGAAGAGCTGGAGGGTAAGCTCAAATCCGCCAGCGCAGCGAAGAAAGAGCTTGCCCGAGAGAACACTCGTTTGGAGCAAGCGGCTGCGACCCTTGAGAAGGAGAAGACGGAGCTACTCGAAGAAAGGGACGCTGCAGTAGAGAAATTGTAGAGAAGCAAAGCTTGAGAGACTCCCGGGGGTTGGAGATTACTCGTGAGAGGGAAAGGGTCGAAGCTGCTATGGTCGAGAAGGCAAATCGCTGCTTTGGTCGCGTGCGCGACCATTTTACTCGCTTGGACGCCTTTGGGAAAGCGAAGAACCTGTACGGTCAAGCTTCGTGGATGAAGAAGTGCCTCGAGATGATAAAGGCAAGTGGGACGGAGATCCAACAAGAAATGATCGACGTCTTTGCCGAGCAGGAGAAACTCTATGAGGCGGAGGCTAAAAAACTTTGTGTAGGTCCGCTATCTGATAGCGACCTCACTCTTTCTCCGCTGGTTCTTCCTTCTCGTTTCGTCGAGGACAGGTTTAGAGCGTCGTTTGATCCTTATGG
>NC_027752.1:35663051-35663427 GCF_000695525.1 Brassica oleracea var. oleracea
TCCTTATGGATAGAACGTAAATTTGATCAGACCAGGGACGGCTTCTCAGCTCATTACCTCGCTCGAAATTACCGAGGAGCCATCAGAGGAGCCATTGGTTGATGTCACGTCGGTCCCTGCTGAGCATGTCGAGGTCCCAGAGGGAGGTGGTCTTGATGAACGTCCAGAGAACGAGAGCCTGGAGGAGGTCCCCGGAAAGGACAACCCTGAGACAGGCGACACTCCGGTTCGAGAGGAAGAGACCGAGAACGTGGGCATCGAGGATCCTGTCCTCGTCTCGGATTCTTCCTCTGAAGGACGAGAAGACGAAGAGGAGGAAGGCGATAGAGTCGAGGAGACGTCGCCGTCGCAGCCTGTCGAGGAAGAGACGACCAAC
>NC_027752.1:35663511-35667428 GCF_000695525.1 Brassica oleracea var. oleracea
ACCCGACTGCTGCCGCTACTGAAGACCCAGTCGGTCCTCCTGCTCTTGGGACGCCAGAGGAGGACGGTCAAGATTCTGGGCCTTGACGCTTTGCCTACGTTATGTTTTCTTTGTACTTTTTGTGTTTGTGGTCTTGATAGACCCTGTTGTTGTATGACTAGACATACTTTCATTTTGTCGGTAAGTCGATGTTTCGAGCAGACTTTAGATTTGTGGGTTGTTGTGTTCCTTATCTTTAGAGTCTCGCGATATATTCGCCTAGAAACAATAGATTCCTGACCTTTGGCTTTTGCAAATAAATAACGACACAACCCGCTAAGGGACTTTGTTCAGCTCTTGTCGTCTTTCGATTGAGATAACGTCTAGGTGCGTTTTTCTACTCTAAAAACAAGAAACTGAATCTAAGAGTGGAAGGTTCTTTCGTCCGTTTTCTCAAAGACAATCGAGTAAATGGGTAGCTAATCCGTTACGCGTTTAGTCGAGAAAAGGTTAAAGATTCACTCCGTTTGGTCGGTCAGTGCTCTTCGGGCATAGGTGACTCGCGACCGTTGGGTCCTTAGGCTAAGTGTATGATCAGGACATAGCTAGGAGATGGAACGTGAGTGTTCGTGTACCTCCTGCAGGAGATACGGGAGCCGGTAGGTTCGACAATCGGTATTTACTCGATCGAAGTCGAAACAAAGAACAAGATTTAGACTTTGATTTTGTTACAGCTAGACTGGTTAAGGCTGCCTACGTACCTCGGTTGAGGATCAAGCCATTCGTAGTTCATTTTTTTCCGAGTGAAAGTGGCCGTTAGAAGCGCATCTACTCGGGGGTTTTTTTTTTTCTTATGTCCCTACGAGTAGAAGCGTCGTAGATGCATTGAGTTCCATGCTTGAGGCTCTTCTTCTCCGCGTGACGTTTGAAGTCGGTAGACGCCTGGTTTCACAACTTTGATGATTTTGTAAGGTCCTTCCCACCTAGCGCCGAGTTTACCGACGTTCAGCTCCTTACTGTTCTCGAACACTTTGCGCATGACAAGGTCACCGAGTTCAAGGGGTCGGGCTCGGACCATTTTGTTGTAGTAACTCTCTATCTGATGTTGATAGTTTTGGATTCGTAGCAGAGCTTGGTCCCGTCGTTCTTTTATAGCCTCGACACTGTATGCAAGAGAGAAAGGTGTCGATTTGGTCGACCCTCTTGGTGTTGTGCGGTGGCTCCATAGAACTCCGTCGAGTTCGTCGGCCTAATGACCCTTTTTCAGGTCTAAACGTTTCTTAATGCCGTTGATGATGAGCTTGTTTGAGGATTCCGCTTGGCCGTTTCCCTGCGGGTAACGAGGGGTGGAAGGGCTTAATCGAATGTTCCATTTACAGCAAAACTCCTTAAAGTTGCATGACATGAACTGTGATCCATTATCACTAACGATTTCATACGGTAGACCGTGGCGGCAGATAATGTTTTTCCAGACGAAACCACGGACTTCTTTGTCTGTGACTTGAGCGTAGGCTTCAGCTTCGATCCATTTGGTGAAGTAATCAGTGAGGACGAGAATGAAACGCCGCTGGCGGGAGCAGGGAAGAGGTCCTATGATATCCATTTCCCATCGCATGAGCGGGTACGGCGCGATCGTCATTCGTAACATTTCAGTTGGACAATGGATGCTTGGTGCGTGCCGTTGGCATTTGTCGCAGCTTCTAGCGTAGGACTCGCAATCTGCATTCATCGTCGGCCAGAAGAAGCCTAGGCTTCTCACTTTGATTGCTAATTCTCGTCCGCCCGAATGGTTTCCTCCAGCGCCTTCGTGTGTTTCGGCCATAACCCTGACCGTTTCATCACCATGGATACATTTGAGGAGTACTTTACTCGCAGTCCATCGATGGAGTTCATCGTCTAGGACGACATAATGGGCACTGCGTATTTTTAGTCAGCGGGCTGCCCATTTCTCGGTTGGAAGTTCCCCCTTTGAGAGATAGTCGATGAACTCAGTTCGCCAGTCAGGGCCGAATCCATCAGTATCGAGCGTGTCGGTTTCGGTTACTGGGGTAATGATGATGGTTTGGTCCGTCGAGATATCGATGCTCGGCTTCTCAATGCGGTGTATTGGAATGGTTCGTTTAACTTGGTCCCGAAGCTTGCTTCCAAGGGCTGCGAGGGCGTCGGTACAGACGTTTTCTCCTCTGGGAATTTTGACGAGCTTGAAGAATTCGAACTCTGCGGCTAAGCCTTGTACTATCTTGAGGTAGGCATCCATCTGATCGTTGTGGGCGTCGTAGTCGCCGCTAAACTGACTGGCAACTAACTGCGAGTCGCTGTAGGCGCTTAGGCGTTTGGCCTTGACAGCTTTTGCTAAGCGGAGTCCAGCGATCAAAGATTCGTATTCTTCTTCGTTGTTCGAGGCTGGAAAGCCGAAGCTAAAAGACTGTCTGATCAGTTTTCCGGTCGGGGACTGTAGTTGAACTCCGGCACCTGCGCCCTTGTTAGTCGAAGATCCGTCGACATGCAGTGTCCAGTTTGGGTTTCGGAGTGTGAGATCTTGCTCCAACTCCGGGGCCAATTCGACTAAGAAGTCCGCAAGAACCTGAGATTTTGCCGTGGTTCTGTTCTTGTAAGTGATATCAAGCTCACCGAGTTCGATAGCCCACTTCTTAGTCTTCCGGACCTGTTTGTATTTTGGAGTATCGTTCGGAGGGGCTGGTCGGTTAATACTTCCACCAAATGTGACTGAAAGTATGGGCGAAGCTTTCTCGCCGCTTCGATGACCGCCAGCTTCTCCAGAGTTGGGTATCGCGTTTCTGGTCCGGTCATGCGCCTGCTTGTATAGAAGATTGGCTTTTGCTCACCACGATCCTCTTTTATCAGAACGCTGCTGACTGCTGCTTGTGATACTACGACGTAAAGAGATAGAACGTCGCCGACATCTGGCTTGGCGAGAATGGGTGGTGTTGTCAAATAATGCTTGAGTTGAGTAAATGCCTCCTCGCATTTCTCATCCCAGATAAACCTCTTGTTACCTCGCAGGAGATCGTAGAACTGCAAGTATTTGTCGGTGGATCTGGAGATGAACTGGTTGAGTGCAGCTATCCTACCTGTAAGCCGTTGTACTTCTCTACTGTTTTTTGGGCTTGGGAGGTTCAGGACCGCGGAGATCTGCTTCGGGTTGGCTTCGATCCCCCGCTGCGTGACTATGTACCCAAGGAACTCGCCTGAGGAAACCCCGAACGTGCACTTTGCTGGCTTCAGTTTCATGCTATATTTGTTGAGAGTTTCGAAGCAATCTTGCAAATGACGGAGGTGATCAGCGGCGTGTAGCGACATGACAAGCATATCATCGATGTATACTTCCATGGTGACGCCCAGCTTGTCTGCGAACATTTTGTTCACAAGCCGTTGGTAGGTTGCTCCTGCGTTCTTCAAGCCGAATGGCAAGACCTTATAGTAGTAGGTTCCTCTATCTATGATAAAGGCCATCTTTTTGCGATCGTCGGGGTGCATCATGATTTGGTTGTACCCAGAGAAAGCGTCCATGAAGGTGAGCATCTAGTTTACAGCCGTGGACTCGACTAAACGGTCGATGTTGGGAAGAGGATAGCTGTCCTTTGGGCAGGCTTTATTTAAGTCAGTGAAGTCGGCGCAGACGCGCTACTTCCCGTTCTTCTTCTTAACGACTACTGGATTTGCTAACCACTCAGGGTAGCGCACCTCAGCAATTGAGCCAGCGCCGAGTAACCGATCGACCTCTTCGTTTACAGCCTTTGACCTGTCGGGACCGAGCTTGCGTCGCTTCTGCCGGATAGGCTTGAATGTCGGGTCGACGTTTAGTTCGTGAGTTGTTATAGCCGGATCAATTCCGTTCATGTCTGACATGGACCACGCGAATGTGGACACATTCGTCTTGAGAAAGTTGAGAACTGACTGCAGCATATCTTCAGACC
>NC_027752.1:35667588-35686486 GCF_000695525.1 Brassica oleracea var. oleracea
TTCGCCTTCCTGGGAGCAGACTTTATAGGTTGGAGGAGAAACGGAGTTAACCGATAGGGACGATCGTTGGAGTTTAACTGCGGCGACTAGGAGTTCCCTAGCGGCTTTTTGATCCCCTCGATACGTTTTGATTTTTTCGTCTGTACCAGGGAACTTGACACACTGGTGATAAGTAGATGGAATGGCCTTCATAGAGTGTATCCAGGGGGTTCCAATTATAGCGTGGTAAGGGGCCTTCGTGCTTACAACGGCAAACTTGACAGTTCGAGTGACTCCACATGCGCGTACCGTAAGGCGGATTGTTCCGAGTATTGTTTCGGAGGATCCGTTGAAGCCGGTTAATGTTCTGGAGGACGGTTTTATATCGTCGAGATCGACTCCAATCTTCTGCAAAGTTCCTCGAAGATGAGGTCGACGGAGCTTCCTGTATCAACGAGGACCTTGGTGACGTCGTACTCCCCAATTCCAAGGACGACAAGAAGAGGGTCGTTGTGGGGTACGTGAATCCCCTCAGCGTCATCCGGCGAAAAAGTTATCGGAGGGTGACTTGGCGGCCTAGTCGGCCATCTCTGCGAAGTCGCGACCTGTCGACGGTAATCCTTGACGGAGCGAACAGAGTTGCCGCAAGGAGGAGAACCGCCCATGATGAAATTTAGTTGGAGTCGCGTTTTTACTTGTTTGGAGTCTAAGGGTGGGTCTCCTTTCGAAGTAAAGGCGCGTAAATCGGTTGGTACGCTGCTGTCATTTTTTTACGACGGAGTGTCGTTGCTTGACATTTTAGTTTGCTCCAAACGCCTTCGGAGGTAAGTGGATTTCGAACGATTGAGATGGATGCGGAGAACGCATGCTCCTGCGTTGAGTTTATCTCGAAGGTCACCGTTTGAGCGCTCTTTGGGATCAGGGTCACCTGTTGAGATACGCCGGGACTTCCGTGCATCCAACGTTGTTCGGAGATCATTGTGCGTGGAGCTGTTGCTATCTTCGGATTCGAACTTTCGTTTCAGAACATCTCTCAAATCTTCGAGTACAGGTGTGTCATCGTTTTCGTCGTCCGACGACAAGGTTTGCTGAGAGAGTATAACCTCAATGCGCCTGCGGTTAGCTGGTTACTCTTCGTCGGCTGAGGAGTCTCCCTCGCTGTTACGCTTCGGAGCATCCTCCTCGTCATCTCGTTGTTGAGTTTCGCTATGTCGACCTTTGCCTGTAGCTTTGCGCTGGGCTCTCCTTTCTTTATTCTTGCTTCAGCTCTTGCCGTTCTTCGGCTTAGCCTTTAGGGGTTCGAACTTGAAGTCGCCACTTGCTAGGGATGAGAGGTAGTGCGCATAGAGTGACTTGCACTCTGTCGTATCATGCCCTTTGAAGTCGTGATATTTGTAGTGTTTAGTGAGATCGACGGTTCTGGAAGGTCCTGTCGCTGAACCTGTTGTTATTGTAGTCTGGGTCGAGCAAACGGCGTCGACTGGTTTGTCGGACGAATCGAGCTCACTTACCCACTTGTTCCATCCTTCTCCGCGGACTACGAGAGTTGAAACCGACATGTTGTTCTCATTGACGACATACATGTATCTGTCTTTGCGGCCGTTTTTGTCGATTGGAGCATGCTGGCGCGGTTCTTGTCGCGTGTTGGCGTTTTTAGCCGCTGGAGCTTTGGGTGCGTTCATCTTGCTGAGAATGGCATTAGTATCTTCTTCCATTCGGATGAAATTATCAGAGCGCGCGATAGCATCCTAGAGTGACGTAGTTGGGTTTTGGTATAAATCCTCTCGGAATGGTTTCCTCCAGCGCAGAGTTTCCACGAACAGTTGGCAGTAGCCTGCGTCCCATTCTTCATCGAGGAGTCGAGCCCGTGCCATCGCGATGTTGAAAGCTTTCATGTGTTCCAGTGGGTCTCCGCCGGGTTTGTACTCGGGTAGGCGCAACTTCTCTATCTTTCCGAGTTGCACACTAGTCAACGCGCTAGTGAAAGGGGTGCGCGATGTTGCGGCGAGCACGCTCTCGATTTGCGGGGCCGCGCTGGTTACCTGATGGATCTTCTCGCTCATTTGCTGGAAGCTGAGTTTGAGCTCGGCGATCTCGCGTATGGTTGCGAGATCAGAGCCTACTGGGGGGTGTCGGCGAGAAGGGTTTCATTAGGCTCTGAGTCGTCTGAGACATGGTTGCCTCCGGTCGCCGTTGGGTTGGTGTTAAAGAGGCGACGGTGTATCTGCTGGGGACGGCTCGTTTGGCCATCGGGAGCTGTGAGTGCCGCGACCAAAGCAGCTAATTGGTCGTTGGTCGTCTTTTGGACTTCGTCTTGATGAGCGAGTCGAGCCATGATAGAGCTCATGAAATCTACGATGATGGGTGGCGCGGCTTCGGGCGTAGGGGTTGGTTCTCCGCCCGCAGCGCCAAAGGTGGCATCGTCTTGAACCATGTAGATCTAGAACGTTACTTTAGTCAGCCCTACGGTGGGCGCCAATTGTTTGAACGAGATTCAGTCGACTAGAGTGAAAGAAGTCAAAGACGGGATGACTAAAGACGTTTTATTAGATATGAACTGAAGGGTTACAAGAGTGACAGGAAAGTGAGAGAGCAACCAGATCAAAGAGATCGCTCCTAACCTAGATCTAGCCGCTTAGTGTGTAAAATCCCAAAAGTCTTCTTTCTTGTTGCTTCCTCTCCCCCTTTTATAGGTCTTCTGTCCTTGATGCCCTAATTTCGTACATTTTTGGGCATTGATACGAGAGGCCGAGTATGCGGGCCTGGACAAAGTTCCCTCCAAGCCGGGTACTTTCGGTCGACTTACTCGACCGGCTAAAAGTACTCTAAGGTCGAGCTGACGTGTTTAACCGCAGAACCGACCAAACTAATCCAACTTGCTGGATTAGGACCTGTTATTCGATGGGCCTTGTGGAGGGGTGTAATCCATCTCCTACGTAAATGTTTGCAATACTGTAGTTCTCTCTAATCACTCAAAATATGGTTCGAATTAATTTGCTTTTTTTCCTAAGTTGCATCCCCTTAACTTTTACTTACACTAGCAAAGATTATATAATCTAAACCATCCAATTAGTGCCTTGGCATGTTTTAATGATTTCATATTTTTATAAATTGAGTTTGTTTATATATTGGTTATCCAATACAATACTGTCAAATTTTGATTCATTCAATTTCTAAATAGAAAGTGTAAATATGGATATCTCTTTTGACCATCCTTCCAATCCAAGTCTTTCCCTAGGTTATTATTATTTTTAGTAAAATAGATGGTATTGAACTGGTTTTGGGTTCACTAATTCATGCCAGTATGGTTTAGCAGGGTTATCATCTCATCTTATCAAGTTAATGCATTGTTTTGGGATGAGAAAAATGCTGACCATTCCTTTCAATATGATTTACAAATTACATTTTAAGCATACATGAATCTTACAAAGACTAGTTTTACTCATACAAACATATCATTCTTTCACCTGTCTACAGAAGTGAAAAAAGGAACCTGAGACATCTTTCTTGGACTCTGACTCCATGATTTTCTTCTAGGCGAAGGCATTGAAGGCATCGCCCTCTCAGGATTTCTACTTCTTCTGCTCTTTGTTTTTCCCTGCATCAAGTTTTTTTACAAACTTCTCTTATGAATACATCTGCAAAAGGCTACAGGATTGAAGCTTCAATCGAACTATATATTACCTTTAATCTAAAGTGATCCAATTCACTTTCAAGTAAACCAACTCTTGTCTTGAGCTGTTCAAGTGCCTCTTCAGCAACTTCAGGGTTTATGTCTGTGATATCTTCTCCTGTTACACCTGCTGCCTGAGGAAATTTTTATACCCACACAAAGATGATGTTTAGAAGGCATTATAGGTTAACAAGTTTCAGATAACTGGAATTAGAAAACTGATTACACTGAGAAACCATGATGTTCTCTTACCTTTAAGATACTGGTGGAGAGACATAATAGCTGCTTACCCAGCTGCATTCTTTCCTCTTCGCTTTCCTTCAGTTTGGTACTTAAATGATGCATCTTTTCAAAGTTTGAATGTTGGTTCTTTCCTGTAGATGCTCGGTACCAAGCAAGCTCTTCTTTAGCACGAGAAATATTCACATCTGCTCTTCGTAACTTTAGATTGAGCTCATCAAGCTGAAGTTTCAACACATTGTTTTCTTCCTGTTGCATATGATGAGATATATAAAATGGTAGTGAGTACTAGAAAAAAGAAAAGTGACTAAAAAAATACACAGACAAGTATTGAGGGAGTTAGAGATTTCTTCTTGCCTTGATTCTAGCATGATCACGAGTTCTCCACTCGGGCTTTTGCTGGGATGAAAGCTTCTCCACTTCTCCTTCAAGTTCCATTAGTTTTCTTTTATGACTAACATTCTCCTTCTGTTGAAAAGTCAGAAGAGTTAGATACGTTCTGTGATACTAAAATGGAATAGTGTTGCTGATTTTCTCACCTTCAGGAATTCGTTTTCTTTCTTGAGCAGTTGCTCATGCTGTCGATGTTCCTCCAGTTCTATCTGTGCAGTAACTAAATCACTTTGCTTTCCTTCAATCTCCTCTAGCCATCTGCATCCAGATATTGTAATTAACCATCTGGAAGGAGCCAAAAACCACCTTGCTTAATTGAAAACTTGACAGAGTAAATCATTTGCTTGCTTACCCTTGCCTTTCCTCATTATATTCACTGAGTTGCCGCTTGAGCTGAGAGACTTCAAAATCCTATATACGGAAAGTTTCAGACAAGAGATTTTTGATTATAATATGAACAACTTATTAATCTTACAAAGAAAATACCGTTTCTCGTGAATCTGAACTATAACGTTGAAGCATCTCTGCTATCTTTGATACTTGCTGACTATCCAATAATGACTGTAAAAAAAGAAAAAAAGAACGATGGATCATGACTGAATATATTTCAGTTACAAGAGCAGAGAAGAAACATATAAAAACAGTTACTTACTGCGCAATTCTGTTTGAGTCCGAGCATAACTCTAGTAATATCATGGGTCATGCTATCCACCTTGGCGAGTTTTGAGTTCAGTAAAAATATCTGGGAGCAACAAAGAAGAGATAAAAATACTATATGGATGCCAAATGTATCAGTACAACACATTTTCAACTAGTTACCTCTTTCTGCTTGGTTGCAACTACAGTTTCAAGATCTTCAACTCGTTGCCTAGCAGCAGCAAGCTCCTCATCCTTCTCAGACCTCATTTGTTGGGCAAGTCCCAACCCTATGCACCTAAAAGGAGAGCCAGAACCCCGAGGCTTCCCAGAACCTTTACTCAATGAAGAGTCCACAGCTTGAGAAACATGAATTTCTGGTTTTACTTGCTCAGCCATTGCCTCCAGTTCCTTAACCTGTTTTGAATAGAACGGTCTAAGTAACGCCAGTCTTTTGAAAAAAGAGCAATCTATAAGGAACTATCTTTACCTTATGCATGTATTCTCTAGCCTGCGCCTCTGCATGCATATTTAATTCTGAGATATGCGCGCTGAGTTGAGTAATCTGTTGTAGAGTAAACATATACATTATCAACAGTAATTTTGTGACTTGACTTTAAAAATCCACCACTGTTAAAATAGCACAATAATGTTACCTCAGTCATTTGATTAGCCGTCTTTCTCTCAAGCGCTTCTATATGCTTCTGAGCTTCTTGAAGATCCATATGCTTTTCATCTAAAATTCTTTGACCACAAAAAAATAAAGAAATGAGTTGTTTTAAACATATACCAGTTTATGTTGCTTAATGTTTTTCTAACCTCTTCATTTCCTCATCAGCATTTCTAACACTTTCCATCTGCTGGCGTATGGTGTGAAGCTCTGTCTCCAGCTCTTCCCTTTGCAGACGCTGTCTTTCAGCTTCATCTTTGATAACGTTAACCTATTGAAAACACGCCTCCATCAGAAAAGTAAACACAGCGACTAAACTAAGCTGTTAAATAGTAAATAATGATTAATCCTAACCTTATTTTCAAGTGCATCGATAGTATACTCAAGCTGCTCAACTGATCCCTCTAGTAGCTTCACTTCTTCTTCTCTCTGATCGGCATACATCTTTCTTGACTCAGCAATCTGTAAAAAGAGGAGAAACAAGTTTTAGTAAGCAATGCAAAAAGGGTTGAGAAATGTACATGTTTTGTTAAGATTAACGTCTACCTCTTGAGCTTCTATGATTCTAACTTCCAATTCTTTAGCCTCAGCTTTCATTTTCCCACGTTCTTCTGTCACATACAAAACCTCATCTTGTAGATTATCCCTCTCATCGATGGTCTCATCTAATTTGCTCTGGGTAGACTCAACTTTATCATTCAGTTGTCCGAGAGCATTTCTTAGATTAAAGAGCTCCATCTCCATGCTCTCAGATACCTTTTTTGTCTGGATCAGCTCCTCCTCTAGAGAGCTTTTCTCTGCCAAGAGATCTTCAGCTTCTGCTCTAATTTCTTCATTTTCTGCTGCCAGCTGCTCTCGGCACTGCATTGCCTTTTCAGTATCCTTTTCAAGGTTGCAGATAATTTCTTTGCTCCCTTGCAGCTGGACTTCAAGCATTTGGGCGAAAGAAACAGCCTCTTCTAGTTCAGAGGTTCTCGAAGCTAGTGTCTTTTCCAAAGCTTCAACATGAACCATGATTTCCTTTGTTTCATCTTCCTTGTCCCTGGAATTGGAAGCAGATTCTTGTAGTAGGCTGAGGTCAAAAGACAACCCCTTCAGAACATCATCCTTTCGCAAAAGCTCATCCTGGAGATTCAGATTTTCAGACAGCAAGTCTTCTACATCAATCTGCAAAGACTGAACAGTATCTGCGAATTCCGAAGCCTTATTGGCGTTTTCACACATCAGTTCGAACATTTGATCAGAGAATACCAGACCATCCCTGGTTAGTTTCTCCAGTGTTCTGCTACCTTCAGAACATTTGGCAATGCTTATGCTGTTGACATTTAATGCTTTAGACTGATCTTCACCAAAATGCATAAACGTGTGCTTAAGAGAGCTGTTTTCATTCTTCAACGCACTGACAGCATCAGCATAAACTTGTATATCCCTTTCTTTGATACCCAGTTCTCCTGCAGCAATCGACTGTGAATGTTGGAGACTCTGAAGTTCAAAATCTTTCCTCTCTAAATCTTGCTGTAGGTCAGAAACGCGAGACTCCAAGAAGAAGACTCTTTCTCCAAAAGCCTTGTTTGCCTCATCCATTTCGACGGTTTTTTGCACACTGTGTTTAAGATCTGACGAGAGAACCTTGATCTTTCTTTGTGCTTCAGTCAGCTTTTGTTTATCTGAAACGGTCTCCAATTTGTTATCAACCAGACAGAGGTCTTTGAGCTCACTCTCCACCTGGGAAACAAACAATTTCTCTTTGAGATCCTCAACGAAGGCCTGATGATCAAGAAGCTCTTTGTCCAGAATTGCGAGACAAGAAGAACATTCTTTTACTTTTAGCGCCAGAACAAGTGACTCAACATCCTTTGAGCAGAGATCCATCAAATAATGTTGAACTTCAGTGTCAAAGAAATCACTTTTCTGATTCAGATGCAGCTTTTGCTCCAACAGAGTTTCTGCAAGGTTCCCATTGCTCAAATCTATTTCTTTCATCAAAATATCAAGCTGAGACCCCATGCTGTCAGATCTTTGCAACATCAGCTCCTCCTGGTACTGTAAACCTGAAATTTTCTGCTCAAAATTGCTTAATTTTGTAGTGAGCAGATTAGTTGCTTCTTCATTTCTTGAAACTCTCTCAAAACCATTCTTTATATCAGCTAGCAGTTTACCCTTGAGCGTTGTAAACATCTCAAGCTCCCTTCTTAACCTGACATTGTTATCTCTTAATCCGGCTATGGAAGAGTTTGATTCACACAGACCACGATGAAGCAGACCATTTTCGGCGTTGACCCCTGTAACTGTTTCAAGCAAAACCCCCATATGGCATAGATGTAGAACTGAGAGAGCACAATCCTTCATGATTATTTCTGACCAGATATCCTCGAGGAACAACCTAGCTGACTTTGTTTCTGAAACCGAAGACTTCAAGTCAGATAAATCATTGGCCATGCCAGTCAAGGCCTCAGATGATTCGTCTTGTAGTTTTCTGACAACAGTTTCCAGCTCTTCGACAAGATCTCCTACACCCATCAAACTTGACTCGAATAGCTTCTCAAGGTACTCAACCTTTTCATTTTCTTTGACATTTATGGATTCCAGCTCCTGCAGTTTGTCAACTAAGGCGTTTCTCTCTCCAACCAAGCTTCTTTCCTTTTTCTTCTGTTTCTCCAGGTCAAGTTTCATCATTTCTTTCGCTATTATGAGCTCATTGATCATGATATCTGCTTCTTTAATAGTCCATTGAGCCTCCTCAAATTTCTGAAGAACACATAAGTTTTCTACATGTCCCTGGCCAGCCTCTAGCTTCATCTTAGCAAGTTCATGCTCCAAAGTCTGTAAAATAGCTTGGGAACGTTAGAAAGAAAAAAGAAGAGAGAAAACTCATAGCATCTGAGTGTGTTACTTACTTCAAGTTTATGATCTGTGGCTTCCATTTTGTTCTCATTTTGTTCTTTCATCCTATTCATCACAGTCTCAAGGTTGGAGAACTGTGCAGCAAGATCGTGCAAGTTGCTTAAGCTTCTTTTCTCAGACGCCTTTAGCTCTTCCTTCTCCTCCTGGAGTCTGGCCATCTCAAATTGAACCTCCTTCAAGCTTACAAGAGCAGATTCCATTTCTTGCTTTAGCAGTATAATCACTTTACCTCTCTCAGTAGACACCTGACTGCTAGCTCTCATGGGCTCCGAATGATTTTTGGTTGGAGTCTTCTCAATGCAAGACGAGACAACTACATTCCTTCCATTTTCCTGTATGAAAAAAATTCCAGTAAAGGACTAAGAACACTACAATACATAATAAGCCATGATCGTTAAAATAAGAAAACTTGCAGCTCACCTGTTCTTCACTACAGTGGGCTGGAGACCCTAGTGATTTCTCTGCCTCAGTGTACTTTTCATGTTCTTGACACATATTTATGCATGATCTCAGTCCAGATACGCCACCCTTGAGCTCAGAAAGCTTCTCCTTCATGGCTGAAATGCCAGTCTCCTCAATTTCTTCAAGCTTTCGTTCCATAGCAGAAGCATTCTTTGCTTCTTCCAGAAGCTTGCTTCTGAATTCTTCACAGGTTGCTTCCAAATCTTGTACTTGTTGGTTCAGAGAAAGAACTGTTCCAGCAGATTCCTCAAGCTGGAGATCCTTTTGCTTCAACTCAAAAGTATGTGATTCGATTATCTCAGAATATCGGTTAACGATTACTAGAGAAGCTGTTGCACAGTGTGATGCTTCATAAATCCAACTTTCAGCCATCTTCAGCTTCTCTAGAAGCCTTGACATGGCCTCTGCTTTCTTGCACAACTGCGACTTCAAGAGGAGAGTATGTGTCTCCTTTTCCTCGTACTCTCTCTGGTGCGCTTCACTCATCACTAATGCTGCCCCTCTAAGAGACTTCAACATGGATTCTATATCACACTGCTTTTTATTGGCATCCTCTAAACAGCTTTCAAGATCTTCGATCACTGATTCCCTCTCAGAAATTGTTCTTATTAGCTCCCCAACCTGTTCAGATATCCATATCCTTTTATCTGGAAAGGAATCCGAAATTAGATCAGCTTGGTAACATGCATCTGTAAGGCCTTCATTCCCACTCAGCAAAATTTCTTCAAGCTCAGATGTCAGAAGTTCCATCTCGTTTGAAATGATCTGTAGCTCCATTTCTTTGCTTCTGAGATTTTCTTGCAACTGCTCATTATCCATGGTCATATCTCGCAAGTTATCCTGCAGCTCCTCCATATGAGTTTCCAAAAGCTTTACTTGCTGTTCAGTCACGTTTTCTTTTGATTGGAAATCATCAACCTCCTTCTGAAGAACTTCGAGCTCGTTCTGCAAATAGACAATCACCTCAGCAGTTTCCGCTTCGGCTTGTCTTTGAACTTCGTCCGTTTCTTCATCTCCACATGCCTTAGAAGCAATATCATTCTTGAACAACATGTTCAACCTCTTAGCTTTTTCAAGAGACGCTTGCATTTTCTTGAACTTGGCATTAATTGCATTGTCCTCTGCAGGATTATCTTTGAACTCATTGCACTGTTTGGACTTAGTTGCTGGGATGTCAAGCTCTTGCTTTTGTAAAAGTTCAGTATACTTCTCCTTTGTTCTCCTCAACTCAACAGCTTCTTGGATCAATATACTGTTTTGCGACTCGAGAGCTTCAACTACAGACTTTGTCTCGCGCAGCTCACTGTTTACATTTTCTTGCTGCTTGCTCATCAGGAGTAGTTGGTCCTTCAACTCTCCAATATTAAGTTTCAAGAGAACTGCCTGTGCCTCTGTATCACCACGTAGTGTTCTTTCCTCATCGAGTATAATTTTCAGTACATCCAAATCAAGCTGTAGTTTGATGATTTCTTCGACATGGTTGACCTGCTGACCAGCAAGTGTTTCGGGCCGATCAGCATTTTGAGTTTCCAGCAGGGCCTGCAGTTTTTTGGCAACATTCAACTATTAAGTGAAACGCTCAAAGATAACCTGCAGAACCAATAATACAGAAATTAGTAAACCACACTGTTCTTATTGTCTAGACCTTTTGTTTGTTCGAACTATGTTCATCAGGTGTGGAAGCTCTGATATCGCTGACCATAGCCTGAAGATCATGGATTTCCCTGCAGAAGATGGGCGAGAAGGCTTATCATGGATATGGCGAAAATGAGAAGTCCTTTGGCCATATGATTTACTAACCTACTAAGCTTTGCATTCTCTTCCAGGCAAGAACCAAGTTTACTTCGGCATTTTTCAAGCTCGTTAGAGGTCTTTTTTAGCTGCGATTGAAAAGAAATCAAGAAACTGAGATTAAAATCGTTGAACAGAAAGAAAACAAGAGAATGACTTCTAAAAAAGAAAGTGTATCAACCTCCTCCTGTAGTGAATAATTTTCTTTGCTAATACGTAGTGCATCCTGCGCCATAGAAAAGCCAGAATACTTATAGAATAAAATAAAAAGTACAACAAGACTAATGATACGCAACCAATGAAGCATATTCACTCTGGATCTTAATTAAACATATGTAAAGATTAAAATGAAAGTAGGTGTTACCTGTGGCTCTGTTACATCATCAGGATGTTTTTGCCGGTCAGCGTTTTCATCAAGAAACTGGACAAGCTGCAACATCAATAGATAGGGCTAAGTATTGCATTGCACACGAAAAGAAGAATGATTACATACCAGGATACAGTGCTAACTAAAGTTACCTGGTTTCTCAGATTCGAGACTTCTCCTTGTAGAATTTCTCTCTCACCTTCCTCATAGAACTCTTGAAATCTGCGAGTACCATAACAACAAAGCTTAAGAAAACACACACACACACACATTTTTCTCTTTTATTTTAGGTTTGGATACTTGCTAAACATATATCACCTTCTAAGCTGGTCCAGAAGCCTTATGTTTTCCAGGGCAAAGCGAGTCAATTCAGGATTTTTGTCAATTTTAGCTTGAAGCAACTGAATCTCTTCTGACAGCACATTCTTCTCTTCCAACAAATAAGAATCTGCAGATATATGGTTGCCAAGAAGTGATTCTAGCCTCTGTATCTTGTCTTCTCGAAACCTGAGCATCATTTTTGTGCTCCTAGTATCTTCCTCTCTTTGCCGAACCTAAAACAAAAATTGGCAACAAGCCAACAAAGTGATTCAGACTCTAAAACATAAGTGGGAATGGAGCAGTGTAGGTGAAAAGGAATTACCAAACGGTTTAAGTGCTCGATCTCAGCTTCAAGATTCTTAATAGAAGCATCAGCCACATGTTCTCTTCTCAATGAGCCAGCGAGTGTTATCTCCAACGATTTCAACTGACATATACATAGAGTTTTAGCAGAATCGCAAGGCAGAGGCATACGAATCATTAAAATTTCTGAAAGTCAGTATACCTGCTTTCTAGACATCCTTACACAGCCTCCAGATTCATACACGAGTGAGTTTCTAGCCTGTTGATGTCCTCTCTCCGGCAATTCATTCGATGGAGAATCGACTTGGAATTCTGTAATGTTGGCTGTTGCTGTTCCGAATGACAATGCCCTGGAGATGTTCTGGCGCTTGAGGAGGGAAAGCTCTTCCTGTTCCACACACACAAACAGAAGACTGTCTCAGCTTATTTACAGCTACACATAAAGAGCACCTAGTGATAGTTCAGAAATACACACCTTGAGAAGTCGGATTTGACGGCGTAATTCCAGGACATCCCCATTGAAATCTTCGTTGACCACAGCCTAAAGAATTTGAAACATAATATTTATCCAAAGGTTATTCATGATTCAGACCCTCATCAATTAAAATATGGATAACAGTGCAAACTTACATTATTCTGGATTAGCTTTGCTCTCTGAGCAAATTTAAATGTGTTTAGCGTCTCTGCTGCACAACTGCCACAGTGATAATCCATAGAAGCAATAAGTTGAAGTTCTGACTATACGAGTTTATGTATTACTAGATCAAGTTAGTGTTGAAAGAATACCTGACGGAAGGACTAGCATTAGCAATGATCATCGTTTTTGAATTGCCACCCAGTGAGTCCTGTAGATGAAATGGTTACCGTTATAATGCCATGAAAGGATAAACTGCAACTTAAACGAAGACCGGCAATGAATTCAAATTTAACCTGAAGAAGAAATGTCAGCCTTGAATCACGATATGGAATATGCCTTGGTTTACCATTTGCAACATCCACAAGAACCATAATGACATGTCTGCAATCAATAATAACAAAATAGCAAGATTCAGTAAAACAAGTGATTGATAAAACGGTGTATGTAAGGGATTCAACTGTTCCTTGTTACCCTAGTGTGGACAATGACTTATTGATGTTAGCAGCTTCTTTTAGGCGGTCACCCTCAGCGCCAGAAGTTTTTTGCCTGTTACAGAATATAGAATGTAAGAAGAGGTCTCAAAGGAAATACCAAGCAAAAGCAACATAGTTACCTCTCTGATCCAGCAAGGTCAACCAGGTTCAGTCTTGCAAAACGCATATTAGTTGTCGAGTCTTTTTCCCATCTGCTCTCGATCACGCATGTAAATACACTATGTGATCTGCTGCTCTCTCTGTTCATATTTGTGGCTCCAACTTTTCGATTCATAGAACCCTATTGTACCAAAGATAATTAGTAACAATGAAAATAAAACAATAATGTTTGGGAGACAACAATACTAACCTGTGTGATAAGCCCTAAGATGTCTTGAACACTCTCTACTTCAAACTCAGTGAGATTTTCCACATAGACACCGCTCTTAATGTCCTCTCGAAGCTAAAAAGTGAGAACACATTAGAAACTTAAGCCTTGCGTATCTGTGTACTTTCACCACCAAAATTAAATTTAAGATCACCTGCAAATTTGTTGAAGACGGTTCAAGAAGGTCAGTGATCTGTTCATTGTAAATCTCAAGAAAAGAGCATTTGCAATTGTATTTAAGGCTCTCGTCTCTTCTGCTCTCTTCCTCCTGCGAACAAACACCAAATGATATAAGATGTGATTAGCAAAGTTAATAATGTCTGTAATAGACATAAGCAAAGCAATATCATAAGAGAAATTACAGCTTGTATTCTTGCAAACAAAAATTCAAAAATCCGTGGCATCATTCCTCTGTTGGGACTTGGTTTAACTTCTAAATCACCAACTTCCCCAAGCATTGTATATGTTTTTCCACTTCCTGTCTGCACAATCCCAACAAAATATTACAAGTTCGGAAATGAAAGTTAACATAATAAGTAATTCCAAAGAAGGAAACTGTCTCCACTCTCCACTCTCCACTCTCCACTCAGTCCTATTCTGGAAACTTAACTACCTAATCTCATTGTAACATTGTAATGATAGAAGAATGTATGTACCTGGCCATACGCAAAGATACAGCTGTTGTAGCCAGACAAGCAATTTTCCACCATGGGCAGACCTGCAACCCGAAAAAGGGTTTCCTACAAATGAAGAAAGCGATAAGTAAAACATGATTTCAACTAAAAGGAAAGCAAATTTTCTACTTTCGATCTGAGTCTTACCTGGTCAATCGTCTCACAAGCCACATGATCAAATAAAAACCGTGTTTCTGGTTGCCCAGTCCACGCTACGCATTGCGAGCTTTCCTGCTTTAAGCACCTACTGTACCCATTAATACTCTTCTCCATGCTATTAAGCGGTCGTACACGTATAAGAATCTACAACACATTCAATAAACTCATCATCAAACCAATTCCTTTATGCTAAACATTGAAATATCAAAAACAATCTTGTTAGAAGAAGCAACTTGGTGTAGCTAATGAACCCAGAGATGCATATATGGCAGTAAAGGACCCCAAAAGAAAAGAGTTGGTACCTGCACATTGTGATCCATCCAGAAAGAAGGATCCTCCTTAAGGTCAAAGTGAGGAACTTCAACGGTATTAACAACACCAGAAACTTGCCTATCAGAGCTAGACAACCCTTTGTACAACGACGCATACCCACCAGCTCTGCCCGCCCCATCAATCTTCCCTCTGTAACAAGACCCCGGCGGAGGCTTAGACACGCTCTTTGTAGGCGTATTCTGAGCCGAACCGGTCTCGGAGTTAGCTCTCCCGACAACTCTACCGGTCTTAGGAGTCGTGTTAGCGATAGAGCCACGCCTCTCGCCCCAACCGAACCGGTGCTTGTTGTTATCAGGCGTCCGTAAAGGCAATGCTGGATCTGGGTTCTTGGGTTTGGGCTTAGACGGAGTTCGATCCATCTTACTACTCCGGGAATCCTTCAACGGATCGTGGATCGTGTTTAAAGGAGCTCGTGGTAGAGAGATGGAGGAGGAGGAAGAAGAGGAGTCGTTGCTGGTCTGAGACAAGAAGGAAGCTTGGAGATTCTCGGGGACGTTCTCGATCTCCTCGTGCTTGCCTGAGTCTCTACGGGATAACTTAGCGTCCCTTAACATCGTTCCTTAAGGTGATTTCACGAAATCTACAATGAGGATTGATGAAAGTTAGAGGCTTTGGAATCAGAGATGAAGCTGAAAGATTGAAACTTTACTTGCCTGTGTTAATGAAAATTGAGCAGCAACAAAAAAATTCAAAATCTCTCTAGCTACTGACGAGTTCTGTTATAATTTGTCTCACTCACTCGGGCTCGTACTTTCTCTCTCTCTCTCTCTAGATTCGCATGATTTCAGCAGGGAAGGAGGAGGAGGGAGAAGGAGATGGGTGATGTAAAAGAGGCGGATGAGGAAACGGACGGCTGAGATTGCATCGTGTGTTTTGTGCTTTGTGGCGGAGTTCAAATTTGAATTTTTGGGTAGGGGTTTCTGGCGTAATAATTTAAGCTAATGAGGGTAGTTGTGTAAATAAGCAACATATTTTTCTTTTTTTTTTCCAAAAATATTCAATGACTAAAGACGGGGTGAGGGCCCATCCTAAATTCAAATATTGCGTTGTTAATTACAAATATATACTCCCCCAACGGCTTCCATATATTAAACTTCGAGATTTTTTTTCCTCAAAAAAAAAGAAATTCGAGATCATGATACGCTTTAATTTAAACTGGTTTAATTTTTGGTCAGTGTTTAATTTTGATCGGTTAGTAACAATTAGTCCGGGTTGACAATTGTACTCGGAACTACTATACTTTTATAGTTTCGGCATAGAGCAGACTGCAGAGGGAGTAAGTAGTTTCATGGAAGTTTTGGTCTGGCTTTTGTTATTGTCTTCGTAGAGATAGATAGCTATTAATTTCATATTCAACTATCCAGGACACTTTGGGTTCATGTCTGCCAGATGTAATTGTGACATTCTAACTCTTTATAGTCATGTCTTTTAAGTTTATAGCAGAGTGTACATGTGAGTCTTCTGAGTGAACATTTTAATCCCCTTTTTCCTGTACTGGGATGATAAAGTTGGTGTGTCTAAACTCAATAGTTGTTGGCAAATTCATTAGCACATACAACAAGTGATTAAGCTGAGCAAGGTGATGTTGTCCGCATGGGTTGTATTTAATACTCATGCAATTCTTTACTTGTCTTTTAGTTTGCATTCTACCTTCTCTTAACCCTTTTTTTTTATCTATGCATTCTCTTTTCTTGTTCCTACGACTTGGCTTTGTAGGTTCAAATCATTTTTTATCTGGTTTTCAGCATTCTGCATTTGCGTTGATGTAAGTACATATTTTTCATGCAACTTCTGTTTGTTTTCTGTTGTTGTTCTTTCTAAGACCATCTCCAGTGTATTCCTATATTATTATTTTTTCTATAAAAGGGAAACTCTATAATAGAGATGGATTCTTCTCCAATGTATTCACCTATTTTTTCTTCAAAAAAATAATATTCTTAAAAGATTTTCTTTTGTTATACAATTAGCACCTTTTACTTTTGAATGTTTAAAATTAACCCATTCATTTAAATTTTTGATTTTGCTTCATAAAATTGCAATATTATTTAAACTAAGCATTTTAGTACAGAAAAAAATTAAACAAAAATAAGAAAACAAAATAGACATTATCTAACTATCAATATTACTATATTTTTCCCATAAATGATCAATTAAATATTATTTTTTTAATAAAAATTTTGACTTTCAATAAAATCATAATATTTTTGCTTATTTCAATTATAATTGTAAAAACGAAAATTATTATCTAAACAAATTACTGTGTGTTTTATGTGTTGAAAATTGTATTTCTACATAAATATGTCTTTTGTTTATAATTACAAAAAGTTAAAGGACTATTTTGTAAATAATAAAGTATATCTCTATTATAAAGGAATGCTATTTTTTTTCCCTAAATATAGAGGTAAAAATAGCAATATTATTTTAGAGAAAAAAATAGAGGTGGATTGGAGTAGATTTTATTCTATTATATCATATAGAGGCAAAAATAGCATAGGGTTGGAGATACTCTAAGACTATTTACATTGAAGTAGTTGAATAAATTTTTCAACCGTTGAAAGCTTACAACGAAAGTGTTGAAATAAGGTAAAAAAGGATGTGGATTAGTTCCAGTTGAATCTATTCAACTAGTTGAATAAGATACATGCCCCATGCGGAATCCACAAGGAAGACTTGAACCAATCAAACTTCATAGGTGTGCTTCAAACAAATAAAAATTACATAACTGTTGAATTTTAATTGGTTGTTTTGATAACTTAGATTTTTATTCATCCTATTTGTTCCAAGTGACTTATTTTGTAGGAAATATTTTTTTTTAAAAAAAATTATATCAAAATTCATCATTTTTAAGTTCTATAAATAATGACTTGGTTTATATAATTTGGATACATTATATAAATTCTTATTTATATAAATAAACACAAATTTATTAAATTAAAATTCATGATTAAAATTTAAAATTTTAAAATTGAAAACTGAAAATATTTATTTTTGTTAGTAAAATGGTAGAATGTTGAATTTAAAAAAAAAATATATAACATAAAAATTAAATAAATGTCAATGTTTATGTGGAATTAAAAAAAAATATAATATGATGATGTGGATTGTAAAAAGGTAAAAAGGTGTGTGTTGAATAATACCATCATTGTGCAAAGGCTAAGCATACCTTTTGTTGGTAGAGAAATCTGAACTTCTCTTAGAACAGTCCTGGTATAAAACATTGCCACTTTAAAAGACTTATGACATCTTGAAGAGGAAAGAGGGTTTGAAGTGACAGATGGTGACTTTCGAGAGCTTGATCGGTTTATAACCACGAGTGTGACTGAAAGTCACTTTTGGAGTAATTTTTATAGAGGTATTGAATATTTGAATGGGAGGCGGAGGAACAGGTGGTTCGACCGCTTAAGTGGATCTCACGCATATGATGCGCCATTCATGCGAATAACACAATTGTGATAAGTGGTTCATTTTAAATAATAAAATAATGTTAGCAAATGTTGCGGTTCAAGCAGTCCAACTTTTATGAAGTAATATTCTTGATCCACTTTGTACAGTAGAAACACCAGGGCTCCGAATGGAAAAAGCGGATCAAGCGTTGCGGATCTAGCGAATCTAGCGGATTTAGCGGAACGAGAGCGGATCGAGCGGATCTAGCGGAACAAGAGCGGATCTAATGGTTTAAAATATTAGTTTGAATGGTGAAAGCGGATAAAAGGTGGTTCAAATTATAATTTGAAATGTAAAAAATTTTATTTAATTTTCAGATACTGTCTTTTATTAAAAAAATTAATGCAACAAATACATAATATATTATAAAAAATAACATAAATTTAAATACAACATTTGTAAAACATATCACATAGTATTTTTATTTGCCCATAGTAAATTTGCAATTTGTTCTCTGATATTATCCATCAAATCCCCGTTAGCTATATCTGGTGTTTCCATCTCATTTGTATCAATCTCTGCTTCGGTGTTTCGAATATGTGTTTGTCCCATTATTTCTGCAAAATCATCATCCACAAAATTCAAAATTCTAATAAAATTATGCAGACCCATTGTAGCCAATACCACTCTTTTTTGCACTTCAATATTATATCTTGGAAAATCACAAAGAATCCTCCATTTCTTTTTCCAAACTCCAAATGTCCTTTCAATAACTGAACGCAGAGATGCATGCCAACGATTAAAAAATTCCTGCTTGTTCCGAGGAGGAGGAGCATTTTCGAATTGTGACATATGATATCGAACGACCATGTTTCATGAAGATCTATATGGAGCAAGAAAACCTTGTTTATTTGGATAGCCAGAGTCAACAACATAATACTTATCCGGTGGTGGTAACGGAAATTCAGGATCATTGTTTTGCGCCATCGTAAGAACTGATGTATCATGACAAGATCCTGGGGCTCCATTCCAAACATATGTGAACAACATATTTATATCACAAATGGCCATGATATTAAATGATGTTCTATCATGTCGATTCCAATACATT
>NC_027752.1:35687493-35695517 GCF_000695525.1 Brassica oleracea var. oleracea
GATGGTGAACTCCATTGTTGAGCATTCGATGTTGTACCCCATTGATTAGAAGTTGGGGGTGTACCCCATTGATGAGAAGATGGTGGTGTACCCCATTGCGGAGCACGTGGTTGTTTACCCCATTGTCCATTTACCGTTTGCCCCCATGAATTATTACCTCCAGAAGATGGACTACCTGAATGAACGCCACCAGAACTTGGACTCCCAAAAGGTTTACCAGAGCTTAATCGCTTCCCCATGTACTGATCATCACGTGTAAATCCACTTAAAGCTTGTAAGAACTGGACCTTTTCTTCAAAAGTGTTTTCATCTCTATCAATAAAATACTTACGCCAGAATGTATCTTCCTTGAATTCGTTGATGCACGCCCAGTAAAATTTGGTGTCATTTGGAAGTCCCATCGATTCAAATATCTTCACAGCCACATCAAAATCATTGTAGTCATCTTGGTCAAAGGAATTTGGACGTAACTGTTGTAAGCTTTGGCGTTGGAACTCCCTAAATCCAGCCATTGTATCTGTTAGGGTGGTTTCAAATGATTGTTTTTTCTTACTTCCTCGTGAACCACTCCCTTGTAAAACTGATTTGACTGATGGTCTTTGAAAAGTACTTCCTCGTCTTGCTACTTGAACCAAGAATTTGAATGGAATCCACCGTCACAGAGCTTTGACGTGGTTGTGCACGAATGAACTCATTTGATGGACGGGTTTCATCGTCAATGTTAACACGATAGATTTCTTCGTTGTGTTGTGTTTCTGGATCTTGATCGTCTGACATTTCACCACCATTCGTGTCTTCATACAACATATCTTCATTTGTTTCTTCATTCCTCATTTCTTCTCTTCTTTGGCTGGCCGAATATTGAGATTGGGATTGAACATTATATAATCAGAAACAACGTTCCATAATATCTCATCCATGTGATGGTTTTCGTCTAAATGCATGGACAATCTTACATGCATATTAATAAAATTAGAAGACATATATTTTAGACTATGTTTATACATTAATCAATTATATATTTCAACTGTGAAATAAATTTTGAACTTACTTCACGATCTTTCCACCATGATTCAGAAGCATCGATTTCAGATGTAATGAGATCAACCGATATACCCGTTGAGCTTAGAAGCTCTTTGTATTTCTTGTACTTTTTTTTAATGGTATCAAGTTTTTCTTTGAAAAACTTATAAGTTATATCTAACTGGAACTCTTTGTTAAATTGTTCAACCATAAACTGTTTACCAAAAGGCGTGGGATCTTTTATACGATAGTTATTCATATCAGCAGCTTGATCATATAGCTCAAGCAATCTGAAAATACTGCTAGAAGTCCATTTGAAGTTTGCTCCGTTCTACAAATTTTCATAAATTGACTATTTTTATTCAACTTTAACACAAATATGTTATAAATAAAAAAAAATATTTTACCCGAGCTGATGTTTCGCTAGGAAGATTGATGTCTGCTTGTCTTGAAGAATTTAAACTTTGCCTACGATTGGATGACGACATAACTACACACAATTTAAATAAATTTAGGTTTTACATTATTTACATAAATTTATAATCATATATTTACTTTAATATTTAATATATTTAATTTAGTTATTGACTTAACTAAATTAAAATAAAAAGTTATTATACTAACATTACTATGAATCATTCGTACATATAATTTTTAAATCAAAACTAAAAACTATCATTTCTTCACGTGTATTTTGAAATTTTATTGACAATATAATATTTTAAATTTCTTTAAAAAATTGATCTTTAATGGTCAGATTATAAAGTCAGATTTTAATTGCTTTTATTTTGGACAACAGTTTTAATTGATTTAAATATAATAGTTACTATGTTATTACAACTATGTTGAGGGCAATTGTAAAACAAATTTCCAAAAAGAAAATAAATGGCCTAACGTTTAAGACAATCATTTTTATTAGTTCTTTTTATTAATATGTACAAATCAGATTTTGTTAATTGAATCTCGTTAATTCATTATTTTGAAATGCTTAGATTCTATACGTAACACAACTATAAATAAATTTATAACAAATTTTAAACAAGAATCACCATAAAATATAAAATCTAATGTTATTATATGGTTGAGTATATTACACTAGCAATGTAGTAATGAATAAACCTTAATAGTTTTTTATCATATAATTATAATTAACTTACTTAATTATTTCTATTTTAAATTATAAATATTACTGTAAAACTTTGCTACCAATAAATATGCAACTAATGTTCTTTTCTATAAATATAACTAATTACAAGTACACATAAATAATATAATATGAATATATACCTCATAAACTTTGGAGGATAAACCTTATGATCTTTGATCTTTGGAGAAGAGACTTTACGCAATAAGCTTTGCGGTGATAGAACTCTAGCGATAGAAGTAAAGACTATTTTTTGTATGATATGCAAATGTTACATGTATTAGAGCAGTGTATTTATAGAAAAAAAATATTATTTTTTTGTTATATCTTGAATCTTGAATCGTGTGAATAAACCCATGCTATGCTCCACTCAACCCACTCCCTTTATCTGATAATGATGGTTCCTCCATCTATTTGGCTAAAAGAAAAAATAATATTGGACCACTTGTGTTTCACCCATCATTTTTATCTTTGCAAGTTTTGTCTGTGAATGGATAAAAAAAGCGGGCAGCCCCCACCTGCGTATCTCCCACTGTTTTTTACGCTCCCTACTGGTTCACCTTTTACTTTTGTTTTTAGTATTTAGTTTTATTATTCTTTTGTTTTAAAGAGGTTGAATACGTTAAAGCATTACGTGACTTAACTCTGAAACTAAACAGAATAACCTAATCTCCTGAAAACAAATTATTTTAAATCATGCAAATTTGAAGCTATAAATTAATATATATTATGTTCAAGCATAATATATATAGAATACTTATTAAAAATTGTTAACTGTATGATACTAAAATGATAAAAAAAAGTTTGTGTTGGATTACAAAAATATATATAATAAAATTAAAATTATTTATATCATTTTAACTGAATATAATAATATAAATATTCTAAACCGCTCGATACGCTCAATCCGCTCTTGTTCCGCTCGATCCGCCAGATTTGCAGCGCTCGATCCGCTTCTCCCATTCGGAGCCGAGTAAAAGTCAGTTTTCGCCAAGTTACGCTGGCATCAATCCAATCAGAATGAAAATCATTACGTTAGGGTGGAGTAAATTCTGATATTTGCTTTTTCTCTCATTTCTTTTTCACTCTTTTCCTCCACTTTTTATTCTTCCTAGTTACGGTACTTTTAGCCAATCACACTAACTGTGGCAATATTCGTTCGGTGATCGGTTTACTTACGATTCGTGACAACAATGAGATGCCGGTGTCGCAGCTTATTGTTATTATTTTTCCACTGCAACATATGTTAACTTAATTAGAGATTGTATAAATAAGTATGACTCGTCTGGAATTCCTTATCAATATGGATTTTTTTGAACAACAGCAAAAAAAAAAGGTTGGAAATTTGCAAAATGTATTTTATGTATGTATGTTACAGTTGTGCTAGAAAACAATTTTTTTTTTTTTTTAGTACCGATCATTATTTAGCTGATTATATTTCAGAGAAAAATAAAGTCTTTGGAGGTCCTGAATATTGATCACTACCTATTGTTTCTAAATTTCATATTTGCATTTGAAATGTATTAATGTATTTACGTACTTGTATTCATATAAGTATAATTGTTCGAATTGGTTTGAAGTAGAAGTGTGGAACAGAACAAAAAACTAAAAGTAATGGCAGTATGGGCTCAGAAACTAAAGACAAGGCCCAAGTGACATAAGTTAAAATGAAGCCCACTCGAGAACCTCCTTCAACGGTCAGAACTTCACCTTCACAAACGACAAGGAAGATTAAAGCTGAAGAAGGTACGGTTCATCCAGCTCACACTTTCGAGACCGTCAACAGATTTGGTTGTCTCCAGTTGTGCGTTGTAACGGGGTGACGTAAGCAGGGTTCTCGATTAGGGTTTTACTATAAAGGTTCATGAGGTTGTAAACAAAGTTCTCAAGTTGAATAGAATCAAGAGTTAAAGTTTTCATCTTTGTCTATCACTTCTTCTCTGATTCACATGGTATCAGAGCCACTCGGTTCTGAATCATGGAGGACAACGATCCGATTTCTACCCCTTCTCTAAGTATATCTCAGTGTGATACTCTTAAACTTTCATCCCAAATTACCTCCTTTGGAAGACTCGGTTGAATCTTTTCTCTCAAGTCAGTCCTTGTTAGGGTTTGTCAACGGCAGCTCAGTTCGTCCTTCACCTACCGTTGCAGTCAGAAACGGCGAAGAAACTGTGGAGCAAGCAAACCCTGAGTTCGTGAAATGGGTTTAGAAAGACCAGCTTGTCATGGCGTGGCTTTTTGGATCTCTGACCGAAGAAGCTTTGAGCTCAGTCTATGGTCTTCACTCTGCACAAGAGGTCTGGTTCACTCTTGGTAAGAAGTACAACAGAGTCTCAGCCACTCGCAAGCTGGATCTTCAAAGAAAACTTCAAGGTATGACTAAAGGTCATAACACTATGATTGAGTATCTCAACGGTGTTAAGTCAGTCTGTGATTAGTTAGACTGTATTGGTTGCCCACTATCGGAACATGAGATGATTTATGGAGCTCTAGCTGGTCTAGGAAAAGAGTATGAATCTATTTGTACTGTGATTGAGCATTTTATAAACTATGTTCCTGAATTGCGCTTTGAGGATGCGGTTTTCAAGCTTGTTACCTTCGATGACAAGCTTCAGAATTACAATCAACCACCAGAAACCAATCCTCACATGGCGTTTCATAATGATCATGGATACAATCCTCGTGGAAGAGAAAATAGCTACAGAGGAGGCTACAACAGAGGCCGTGGTTACAACACTTACTCTACAAGAGGAAGAGGTTTTAGTCAACAGTTCTCTGGAGGTTCCAGTTCTGGTACAAGGTCGATGTGTCAGATATGTTGTCGTTACGGTCACTCAGCTACCCAGTGCTACAACAGGTTCGATCAAGACTATGCCAGTTAAAACACAGTTCACAATGCGCTGACCACAATGAAGCTGTCTGATAATGAGCAACATTCTGGCGGATAATGGTATCCAGATTCAGCTGCGTCTGCTCACATTACCAACAATGCGTCTCAGTTTCAGTCTTCAGAGCCATATGTTGGCAATGATCAGGTTATTGTTGGGAATGGTGACTACTTGCCCATCACTCATGTAGGTTCAATTTCCCTGCACACGCCACAAGGTATTTTAAAACTTGATGATGTACTGGTGTGTCCTGAGATTACAAAGTCCTTATTGTCAGTGTCAAAACTAACCTCGGATTATCCCTGTGAGATTACTTTTGACTCTGATTCTGTGTGTGTTAAGGACAAGGGAACAAAACAGGTGATGGCTCAAGGCAAAAGACATAAAGATCTCTATCTGTTGAAGGATACAAGATTTCAAGCTTTCTACTCAACAAGGCAGCAAGCTACAAGTGATGGGGTTTGGCACCAAAGACTGGGTCATCCTCACAAGGATATTCTTCAACTTCTAGTCCGTAATAAAGCAGTAGTTTTGAATAAAAAAGAGCCGCAGTTGTTGTGTGATGCGTGCTAGTTAGGGAAGAGTTGCAGACTTCCATTTTTACCTTCTGATTTTGTGTCAAGTAAACCATTAGAGAGAGAGTTCATAGTGACTTATGGGGTCCAAGTCCTGTTTTGTCTTCTCAAGACTTTAAGTATTATGTGATATTTGTAAACAGTTATTCAAGATTCACAATGTTTTATCCCCTGAAGTGCAAATCCGAGTTCTTTTTTGTTTTCACTCATTTTCAAAATATGGTTGAGAATCAGTTTCAAACAAAGATCATGCAGTTTCAGTCAGATGGAGGGGGTGAGTTCATAAACAAACCTTTCATCACTCATCTGTCAAAATGTGGCATTAAACACTTAGTTTCTTGTCCACACATGCCTCAACAGAATGGGTTGTCTGAGAGGAAGCATAGACACATCACCGAGCTTGGCATTACTATGCTTTTTCACAGCAAGGTTCCTCAAGAGTTGTGGGTTGAGGCGCTCTTTACAGCAACATTCCTCGGTAATCTCCTTCCTTCCTCTGTTCTTCCAGAAGCAGTGAGTCCGTATGAAGTGCTAGATGGGAAGCCACCAGTATATACTGCTCTGAGGGTGTTTGGCTGAAAGTGTTATCCCTATCTCCGACCATATATGAAGAACAAACTAGACCCCAAGTCCTTACCCTGTGTTTTTCTTGGATACAATGAAAAGTATAAAGAGTATCGTTGCTACTACCCTCAGAGTGGAAACGTCTATATAAGTAGACATGTGTTATTTGAAGAGAGCATCTTTCCTTTCTCTGATATGTACAGCAACTATCACAAAGATTCAAACTCTCTTCTACTTAGTGCTTAGCAAAAAGCGTATATCAGCCCATAGAATGTATCCTTAACTCCTGAAGATCAGTCATTTACACTTAATGAGGAAGAGTTTCCACCTTTGAGAAGAACACAACAACAAGTTGAAGTACATGAGCCTCCACTACCGTTGTTACCACTTAATAGAGAAGAAGTTGATTCTACTAGTTCTGAATCTGATGGAGATGACAATGTTGAAGCTCCAGTTGCAGTGGCTCCTGAACCACCGGTTCACTCCATGAAAACTAGAGCAAAGTCAGGCATACAAAAGCATAATCCTCGATATGCATTGTTCACAATGAAGTCATTATATCCAGAACCAAATTCAGTCAAAACAGCATTGAAAGACAAAGGCTGGACTGATGCTATGCATGTTGAAATGGATAACATGGAAGAGACGGAGACATTAGAGTTGTTCCCGCCAGAAGAAGGCCAAGATCCAATTGATTATGGCTGGATCTACAAAACAAAACTCAATGCAATTGGTACGTTACTCAAGTTGTGTGCTAGGTTGGTAGCTAGAGGGAATCAACAGGAAGAAGGAATTGATTTCCTTGAAGCATTCAGTCCAGCTGTGCGTACTGCAACTATAAGGATCATTCTTCATGTTGCGGTAACAAAAGGCTGGAAGATTCGACAGTTGGATGTTCAAAATGCATTCCTACACGGTGAGTTGAAGCAAACTGTGTACATGATCCAGCCACCTGGTTTTGAAGACAAAACGAGACCAGACTATGTCTGCAAGCTTATGAAGGTCATATATGGGCTTAAAAAATCTCCACGAGCATGGTTTGATCGCTTCAGTTCATTCCTATTGAAGTTTGGTTTTGAGTGTAGCTTCACGGATCCATCTTTGTTTATCTATCATAAAGGTTCAGATGTGATCTACCTCCTGCTTTACGTCGATGATATGATCATCACAGGAAACAAAAATGAACTTCTTGAAACTTTGTTATCTCGTCTGAATTCAGAGTTTAGGATGAAAGACATGGGAGAAGTACATTACTTTCTCGGCATTCAGGTGCATCAAGACGAAGATGGGCTCTTCTTGAATCAAGCAAAGTATGCACAAGATCTTCTTATCACTGCGGGTATGCAAGGCTGTGCGCCTATGCCTACACCATTGCCGATGAAGCTTGATAATATTCAAGGTCAGGATAAAGTCTTCTTTGAACCATCATACTTTCGAAGTTTCGCTTGCAGACTCCAATACTTGACTCGTATTAGATCGGATTTGCAGTTCTCAGTCAACTACATTTGTCAAAAGATGCATCAACCTAGTGTCTCAGACTTCAACTTGTTGAAACGTATACTAAGTGTGGGAACCGAAATTCACACTGGCGATTTCCGTTTAAATAAGAAAACTAGGAAAACCCTAATTTCCCAGAGGACCCGGATATCTGCTAATTACCACACGTCAAGCAATCAGAACACGAGAATAACAACGATAAGAATAAGAAATCGAAAAAGAGAGCAAAGTAGATCTTATTCCGAATCTGCGTATGAGCGTTTACAACAAGGTATAAGCCTGGGCTCGAGAGCTGTCGGCGAGATTCCTAGTTCTAGCAACCCTAAGACG
>NC_027752.1:35695977-35701762 GCF_000695525.1 Brassica oleracea var. oleracea
GGAAAACATGGACTGAGCTTGCTACGGTCTTCGGGAGATAGCATTCGAAGGTTTGACGAGAATGCATGGATTGATGTCGTATCGATGTTCGGAAAGGTTCAATCGCTACACAGCGACTGAACTTTGGCTCGAGCCCGGTTGCTACGTAGCGACCAAGCGGGATGAGCGCTCGGTTGCTACGTAGAGACCGATCTTTGGCCCGAGCTCGGTCGCTATGTAGCGACCAAGCGGGACGATCGCTCGGTCGCTACGTAGCGACCGAGCGGGACGGACGTTCGGTCGCTGCGTAACGACCTGTTTTCGAGCTTTCGTCGGACATCTCGATTCTTTCTTCTGTAAAGTTTTTTCGTAAGGAAGAATCTATTTCGAAAAGTACTCTTCGGAGAAATTCTTATTTTCTTCCTCGGACGTTTTGAATGTTAAATTTGTCGTAACCGTTTTTGACCCCAACACTAAGGTATGTCAAAGGCACAACTGAAATGGGAATCAGTATAAAAAAAGCAACATATTCGACTCTTGTCTGCTACAGTGACAGTGATTGGGCAGGTTGTAAAGCAACAAGGCGTTCCACTGGTGGGTTATGTACTTTTCTCGGTCAGAACATCATTTCTTGGTCTGCAAAGCACCATGACACTGTCTCTAAATCATCTACTGAAGCCGAGTATCGAACGATGTCTCTTGCTGCTTCTGAAGTGGCCTGGTTACAAAACTTGCTGAAGATCATGGGGTTACATCAACAAAAGATGACACTTTTACTCTGTGATAACCTGTCTGCAGTGTGTCTCTCTGCCAACCCTATATTTCACAAACGCACAAAGCACTTCGAAGTGGATTTTCATTATGTCAGAGAGCGGGTTGCGATCAAGCTTTTGGTGGTTAAATACATTCCAGCTTCATTACAGATCGCAGACGTGTTTACCGAGGCTCTCTCAAGTTGTCTTTGATCATCTCAGGAACAAACTTAGTGTCTCAGTCTCCTCCACACTAAGTTTGAGGGGGTGTAATGGCAGTATGGACTCAGAAACTAAAGACAAGGCCCAAGTCACAGAAGTTAAAATGAAGCCACTCGAGAACCTCCTTCAACGGTCAGAACTTCACCTTCACAAACGAAAAAAAAATTAAAGCTGAAGAAAGTACGGTTTATCCAGCTCACACTTTCGAGACCGTCAACAGATTTGGTTGTCTCCAGTTGTGCGCTGTAACGGGGTGACGTAAGCAGGGTTCTCGATTATGGTTTTACTATAAAGTTTCACGAGGTTTTAAACAAAGTTCTCAAGTTGAATAGAATCAAGAGTTAAAGTTTTCATCTCTCTCTATCACTTCTTCTCTGATTCACAAAAAGTACACACGATCGTCATCAGTTTCTATTTTATGATCTTCATTAGTTTAAATTTTAAGAGCATTTTTAAATATATTAGGGGAAAAGTGGATAAGATTGTGGAATAGAAGAATAATCAGAGAGGAAGATGTGGTCGTTAAAGGTCGCCATACATTACAAGATTTTCTTACGTTTGCGTAATCCATATTACTTATTGTATATAAGAGACTTTAGAGTATTGCATTGTAAAATCCAACTCCAGGTTGCATGCAAATATAAAACGCATTCCGCATGATCTCATATCCAAGTTGCTAAACAAACATTGTAAAGTCAAGGTTCTCTTCTTTATGCGTGTCTTTCATTAAAATATTTCATTTTATTTTGATTTAGTTAGCTAAATAAATATGAGTTTACCTAAATTAGTATGTATAGTATGAACTTTACATTCATGTATGTGCTAATTTCTTAAGTAGCGTGTTTTGTTTGATTAAATAGCATGTTAGTCTCACAATATATTGATATATTCTTAATTCGATTTCATGAAACATACACCAAATTTCAGTTCATCTGTCTTTTTGGAAGCTTTAGAACAAATTGAGTATTGTTATTTATTATTCATGAATAATCTGACTCTCAGATTCACCAAAGCAACAAGTAAACAAACATAATGAAAACATTAAGTTTCCACTATATTATTGATGTAGTCATCACTTTGTAGGTATTAGTATCTGTAAATGAGATTCTCTATGCTGTCTATTGGTTACCTTTTAAATGTTTCTACTTTTCTTAGGTATAAACATTTTAAAAATCACCAATGGTTAGACCAATGGTTAGAGAAAACATCACATTTGATTTTGAAATTAGATAAAGGCTGGAGGGACTTCAACAACTACGAAAACACGTGGCATCCCTCTCATGGGCTCTTAGAACATATGGTTAGATAATTTTGGTGCTTTGTTTAATTAAACTTGAAGTTTTTTAAGAAACATTAGTTTAGATGCTCCTTGCAAGTCCCAGCAATTTTGAGTAATAATATTTCACAGTTATGCATCTTATGGGTTTAGTGCTACGTCCCATCGACTACTGTATTGAATTTCATTTCAGTCCTACGAATTAATCTGAATTCCTTAATCAGCCCGATCTTTGATTTGTTATTTAAACTCTTTAGTTTTCGGGTGATTTTGCTTTCGTAAGGTTTAGTTAGTGATTGTTTTACCTATATTTATGAAAGTTTGGACACAGAAACAAACTGTTCGATTCATTAGTTTTGGACTATATTGTTGTTTATTCAATAATTTGGGTAGGTTTGATTTAGTTTGGTTGTAGATTAGATCTGAATAATAGGACACTCATATTGTTTTAGCAACGAGCCATGTTATTTGCACTTTATGCAATAAACAACTGTCAATCATTCGAGAATAAAGAAATAAATAGTCACTATCATATGCACTTTTTGATCAACACTTTTTGATCTTTTGTATTGATAACAATTTGATTCCTCATCATAAAGTATCAACTTACATCATGTGGTGTTGCCGATGTATATGTGTATGGGTGTGACTGTTAAAAGTTGGCATAAATGAGACTACTTAGGATGGTTTGTGTAAACCATTTTACAACAGTTAAAAAATTAATCCTATTACAATGGTTTGTTGTAATAAAAAAGAAGTGATGTGATGTGAGGCTGCAAATTTAGCGTTGAAAACTTTTTAACACTCTTGAAAGTAGAAAGGAAATAATAAGTGTGACAAGTGTTGCATTATGATTGGTTGTTTTGATTTTCATGTTTTTTTTCCATCTCAATTATATAATTTCAATTATTTCATAATAATTATAAATAAATATATCAAAATTTATATCGAAATTTATAATTTTTTATCCTCTATAAAAAAAGACTACTTTCATTTGATTTGTACACAGAAAAAAACTCGTCTTTAAACCAAAAAAAAAAGTTTAGTCTCCAATAAACTTTTGTTTTAGCTTTAAATATTCGTTTACCTAAATGGATCCAAACAATAACCCTTTCAACACCCAAAACTCTTCTAATTACCCTTTTAACTACCCAAATCTCAACAACTATCAGTTTCAAAATCAATCTCCTAACCAACCCCAGCATATGCCAAATTATGGTTATCCACCAAATTTTTTCATGCCGTCAGCTGTTTCAAACTATCGTCCATATTATGGATCGATGATGTCTTATCCATCTCAAGCATCCCCATATTCTTCTGCTCCAACGGGTAATGTAACTGATTTGAATGTTGGAACAACTGATTTTCCCGAATTTTCTACACAAATGGCTCTTGGTGATATTAGCGGTATTCATGAAGCCATTCCAGATGCAGAAGATTCAACTCAAGCTCGTCAGAGAAGTCCCAAATGGACCACTGAGCAAAATTTGGTTCTACTGAGTGGGTTAATTAAATTTGGAACATACAACATTATTGGCAAAAACCAAAAAGGTGAGTCATACTAGGGTAAAATTGCTGAATACTGTGTGAAGATGTTCTACAATATGAGAGGTAAAAATATTTATTCATTTATTGTTAGATTAATATTCAATAAATTTATTTCATATTGATAATATTTTTGTATATAGTGTATATATGGCGGAGTTGCGTATGACTCACAGGCATGCAACAGAAGATGAGCTTCGACAACTTAGAGATAACGGATTTGCTGCGTGGCTTCGTAGTTATGTGAGTCATATATCCTATTACCCTATGCAAATGATTAGTTTAAATTTAATATAAACTAATTAACTTTTCAATCATATATGTTTTTAATTTATAGGTGAATGATGGTTTGGCCAGAGGTCTTGTGTTCGATGATTGGGTACGCGAATTTGTGCAGGGACCAAACTATGTGGTCAAATCATATCCTAAATTTTGTACGCGAGGATATGCATTCACAAGGAAAGGTCATTCTAAGACAACATATGATGCTGGTGTTTCATCTTCTTCTGGTGACGATGTCTACTACGGCAACATAAAAGAAATATTGGAAATCCAATTTCCTGGAATGGTTGGATTGCGTTGTGTAGTATTCTATTGTGATTGGTATGACACCACCCCAGATAGAGGAGTGAAGATTGATGCGTTTGGTGTTACATCAGTTCATTCGCGGCGGAAACTTCAATATTATAATCCTTTCATTCTTGGTTCGCAAGCTGATCATGTATGTCAATCTATTCATAATTTTTTACCAATATAATTAATTAATGTTATATATTTTACTAATACTTGTATAATTGATATGTATATGTGTGCTACATCAGTTACCCTCGGGTGATGTACAGAGACGATCCATGGGTTACTGTAACGCAAATCAACCCAAGAGGACGAGTGGATGGAACTTCTGATGATGATGAACCATTGCAACCAGATTCTACCAGCAACGCTCAGGCAGTTGAAGATCTGGAAAATGTTCAACTTGTTGAGAATTTGACTGTGTTTGGACATGATGCTGTTGTACATTCGGAGCCAGAAGCCGAGGTTGGGGAGTTTGATGAAGATTCAGAAAATTCAGATTAGTTTTTTTTTTTTTTTTTGTTTTTATTGGTCCGTCGGAAATCCCTCCCAATATACCGACGACATAGCGACGACCAAGGGTTTTGTTGAAGTTTGTAAAGGTCGTCGGTAATTCGTCGGTATATACCGACGACATTCCGACGAACTAGACGACATGTATTTCTAAAAAATTTCAATCATAAAAATCTATAAATTTAGATGCCAAAACTATGAAAATAACACATAATAAGTGTTTAGTATAGTATTAGATCGCAACCGTTCAAATATAACAACTCATTAAAATATTTATGTATGCATATCATTGTTTTCATAACATCTCATCTTAACACTCATATACTTATACAATCATATTCATATAATCTTACATTACAAAAAATGTTGTTGTGTAAAATCGTGTTATAAAAACATTTTTATTGTTAAATTTTTATGCAAATACTATATATCTTATCAAAGATATGGATTTTGCATTTAGAAACTTGTAATAAGTCGTCGGAATTCCGTCGGAAATCCAATTTGCCCGGGAGAACCAAACCGCGTGAAAATTTTCGCGAATCGCCATTTGGTATATTTTAATTATACCGACAGAATACTGACGAACCCGTGTCCATCGGAATCTTCAGATATAATAACCCTTCTTCTTTCTTCTTCGTTATTTCCGCCTCTCTCTCTCAAAGACGATCTCTCTCCGGCGATTTCTCTATTCCTCCCGCGATTCCGGCCCTTCTCCACTTCCCTTCACCGGCGAATCCTCTTCTCACCCTCATATATCTTCCCCAAACCCCAAATCATGTAAGAATCATCCCAAACCTTGTTTTATATCAATTGTTTAGGGTTTTGGAAGTTAGATCTCGGATTTTAGGTTGTTTGATTGAAAATTTTAGGATTGAATGGATAGTTTAGGATATATAAGTTAGGATTGTTGTTTGGATTGTTGTTT
>NC_027752.1:35703764-35709249 GCF_000695525.1 Brassica oleracea var. oleracea
ACGAACCAATATCCGTCGGAATATACCGACGAACCAATATCCGTCGGCATATTCCGACGAACCAATGTATGTCGGTATATTCCGACGCCCGGAATTCGTCGGAATATACCGAGGAATCCACTCCGTCGAAATTGTCCGAGGAACGTTCTCCGTCGGTATATAGTTTTTCCGATGAACTCTTGTCTCGCGTGTCCGCATCGTAATATCGTCGGAAGTTCGTCAGAATGACGTTTCTCGGTATTCGTCAGAAAGTCGTCGGAAGTTCTGACGAAATTCCGACGAATTTTTTTTCCCGACAAAACGATACCGACGGATAGGTTCGTCAGAAATTCGTCAGAAATTCGTCAGAAATTCGTCAGAATCGGTCTATTCCGACGAATTTCTGACGATTTCGGCCACCTGAATCCCCCTGTTTTCTTGTAGTGGAAGCTCCTTCAACTCTATCTCCTTTAAATTTATTTCGCGTGTTTGTAATGATCGAGCAGATAGACCGGCGAAGAATGCTCTGTTTCAGTTTGGAAACAATCTCTCTGAGATTGATAACAATGTTTAAGTGTTTTTGAAATTAATGATAAGCAGGTTTGACCCAAAAAAAAAGGGGATATGAAGTTTTGTAAGTATTATACATCCACGCAAGTTGGACAGAATATTTATTGAAATTTCAATGAAAAACAACATCAAATTGTCTTGATGTCCCCGTGTCCTTCCCTCGTATTGGTGCCGAATTTTCATCCTGATCCATATCAACCAACCCAGTATCATAAGATATACATATGTGAATTGTATCTTAAATAAAATTATAACTACCATAAATTTTCACGTTGATCATATACATGAAAATGTTACCCTGTTACATGTAGACGATCTCTTTTTATGAATCGTTTTTAACATTCTTTTTATAAATCTTAAACTATACAGTAATCGTTGAACCAAAAAAAAATATACAGTAATCATGCATACCCCCAGGGTGTTATTGGTTTATATATTTTGATTGATTTAGAAATTCATATAGTATTTATAAATCCAAATAAAATATGCAAATCTGGAGGTTTTCCCTCGGATTTGAATTTTTGTATTTTTAACTAAAAAATCCAAACAAATCCATTCAAATCCATTATAAAATCAAATATATTAGTAAATTCGTACGATTGAATAACACTTGATTTGATACAGAATTTATGAATCATTAAACCAATAACACATGATTTTAATACAGATTTGAAAATCATAGAAGCAATAACACTAGATTTAGTTCGGATTTTCAAATCCATTAAAATAAAACAACCAATAACCCCTACTAATAGAATAAGTCATTTAATTTGCCAACTTCAGGAATTTAGAGGATCTCTAATTTTAGATTAGGGAATTAGTTTAGCTAATTATCGTTGATGGATATCATGGTTTTAGTTATTATATAATTTCGTGATCGAATTGGATATATATTCATTTTTCAATTGTACGTACAAGTTACAGCCTTTCGTTGCATGCTTGTAAGCCTATCCACAATAATTATACAAATCAACATATTGTAAGCCTATCCACAATAATCGTACGTCCCTACGCGTTAGTCATGTACTTACACATATGTAAGTAAAGATATGCCCCCAAAGAGTATTTGGCTCTTCGGATAAACCAAAGCACAACAAAGCATCTTCCCAGAAAGAAAGCTAGCGAACCAAACGCCACGTGGCATATTATAAATCAAATATTATATGTATCATAATCCATAAGAATAATTGTATGGCTCGACGTGAATGTGTATAAATATAACTCGGCTTTCGCAAGTAAGACCTCACAAGTCACAAAGGCAAAAGTTCTGCAGACGCGGCAAACATAGAGAGAAGAAACATATACCTCAAAAGCGCAATACACAAACCAGACGAAGAAGAAAATCCACTTTTAGATTTCTCCTACAAATCAAACACAATATGGTGTCTCAAAAGCTAGAGATCTGCATCGAATTAGTGAAGATTGGCGTCGTTTTTGTCGCCACTGTGGCTGGATCAGTAGAAAAAGCTTTCCGTAAGCCACCACCGTCGCTTCCGGCAGTTCATGATAGTCGCCGGAACAGTTACGCCGACGTTCCTATTCCTCTCGTTGGATTCATGTGATGGGCTTTTTTTTTGGGTTTTGGCCTCGTTAAAATTAGTAGCTCTCGTGCCATGTGGCGTTTTGGAAGTTGTTGGTTTGTGTATATAAGAATCTTGAAGAGTTACAGATGAATCAAATCGTCAATGTTTATAAAACTTTTTGACTATTAAATCGCTCTAACTGTCTTTAAGATCATTCCAATCTTATAAGCACACCTTAAAAAACCGCAGTTACAACTTTCAAAACTGCAAGGCCCATCGAATAACAAGGTCTAGCCCAACAAGCTACAAACTTACTCGGTTCGGCGAGTAAAGCTGTCAGCTCGATCCTATAGTGCTTTTAGCTGACGACCAAGCCGACCAAAAGCATCCAGCTCGGAGGAACTCTATCAAGGCCCATATACTCGGCCTTCTCAAGTTAAGGCCCAAAGAGGGACCCGATCTAGGGCACACAAGGACAAAAAGCCAATAAAAGGAAAGGAGACAACAACAAGAAGGGGATCGACACTTTTACACACACACTGAGCGGCTAGATCTAGGGTTTTAGTCTCTCTTTACTCCTACTCGTTCTGTACCTTTTCCGGTTTGCTCTTCGAGCTCCGGCTTGTTTCCTTGATCTCCTGTCACTCTTATACCCCCCTTTGATCAGATCTAATAAAACGTATTTAGTCATCACATTTTCGAGTTCTTTCAACCTAGTCGACTGAATCCCGTACAAATAATTGGCGCCCACCGTGGGACTGACTAAAGTAACGTTCTAGGTCTACATGGCTCAAGATGACGCCACCTTCGGCGCTCCAGGCGGAGAACCAACCCCTACGGCTAAAGCCGCTCCACCAATCCCCGCAGACTTCATGAGCTCTGTCATGGCTTGATTCGCTCGACAAGACGAAGTTCAAAAGACGACCAACGACCATCTAGCTACTTTGGTCGCAGCACTCACCGCTCCAGACGGCCAAACGAGCCGTCCACAGATGATACGCCGTCGCCTATTCAACACAAACCCTACGGCGACGGGTGGTGACCACATCTCAGATGACTCAGAACCTAACGAAACCCTTCCCGTCGATGCTCAACAGATAGGACCAGATCTCGCAACCATACGCGATATCGCTGAGCTCGAACTCAGCTTTCAGCAAATGAGCTCGAAGATCCATCAAGCTACCAGCGCGGCTCCACAAATCGAGAGTGTACTCGCCGCGACCTCACGAACCCCTTTTACTAGCGCACTAACCAATGTGCAACTCAGGAAGATAGAGAAGCTGCGCCTACCAGAGTACAAGCCTGGCAGAGACCCGGTGGAACATGACGGCTTTCAATATCGCGATGGCACAGGCTCGACTCTCTGATGAAGAAAGGGACGCAGGCTACTGTCAACTATTCGTCGAGACTCTCCACGAGCAAGCCCTGACCTGGTTCTCCCAACTATAGGAGAACTCAATCGGAAGCTTCTGAGACTTATTAGCGGCTTTCCTCAAGACGTACATTATGTTCACAAAGCGCAATGCTACCGCTTCTAACCTGTGGAACCTCAACCAAACCAAAGATCAGAGCCTCCGTGACTACATGGAGAAGTTCAAAGCAGTAGTCTCGAGGATTGCAATCCCCGACGACATCGCTATCGATGCCCTGAGAAACACATTGTGGTTCTGCTCTAAGTTCCGAGAAGATCTATACCAAAATCCAACCACCTCGCTCCAAGACGCTATCGCTCGTTCTCACATCTTCATCCGAATCGAAGAAGATACAAATGCGATCATCAGCAAGATGAACGCGGCAAAAACACCAGCGACTAAAAATGCCAACACGCGCGCAGAACCGCGGCAACATGCTCCTCGCGACAAGAACAACCGTAACGACGGTTACATGTACATCGTCAACGAGAACAACATACAGATTTCGACCATGGTAGTCCGAGGAGAAGGATGGAACAAATGGGTAAGAGATCTCGACTCATCTGGCGAACCAACTGATACTGTCTATGCGACTGAACCCGCAGTGGCAGCAGGTCCAACAGCAGGCCCTTCCAGAACCGTCGATCTCTCCAAACATTGCAAATATCACGACGTCAAAGGGAATGATACGACGGAGTGTAAATCACTCTATGCGCACTATCTCTCGTCTCTCGCCAGCGGCGACTTCAAATTCGACCCCCTAAAAGCTAAGCCCAAAAACGGTAAAAGCTGGAGCAAGAATAAAGAAAGAAGAGCCCAGCGCAAAGCTACCGGCAAAGGCCGACAAAACAAAACGCAGCAGCGAAATGAAGAAAAGGCCCCAAAGGATGACGGTGAAGACGACTCCTCTGCTGACGAAGAACAGCCGGCTAACCGCATGCGCATAGAGGTTATACTTTCTCAATAAACCCTATCGTCAGACGACGAGAACGACGACGCGCCTAAACCCGGAGATCTGAGAAATGTTCTCAAATGAAATCTTGAGTCCAAGGACGACAACAGCTCCAGAAATACTGATCTCTTTTAAACGCTGAACGCAAGGAAGTCCCAGCGTACCTTGTTGGGGTCAAAATCGGTCATGACAAAATCAATGTCTGAAAGTCCGTAAATATCGGCATGAATGTTTTTACGAAAAATGAATCTTAGAAAAAGATTTATTTTTACGAAGAATCTTGCGGAGAAAACACATTCACGAAAAATCGGAGAAAGACGCGAACATGGTTACCGTGTAGCAACCAACGTAAAAGCTGGTCGCTACGTAGCGACCGAGCTCGACGGGGAGAGCTCGGTCGCTACGTAGCGACCGAGCTACGGGGAGAGCTCGGTCGCTACGTAGCGACCGAGCTACGGGGAGAGCTCGGTCGCTACGTAGCGACCGAGCTACGGGGAGAGCTCGGTCGCTACGTAGCGACCGAGCTACGGGGAGAGCTCGGTCGCTACGTAGCGACCGAGCTACGGGGAGAGCTCGGTCGCTACGTAGCGACCGAGCTACGGGGAGAGCTCGGTCGCTACGTAGCGACCGAGCTACGGGGAGAGCTCGGTCGCTACGTAGCGACCGAGCACGTACATGGCTCGGTCACTACGTAGCGACAGAGCACGCTCAGAGACTGTGCTTTCTTAAAAATCGATACGACACGAATCGATGCATTCTCGTCTACTCATTAATGCTATCTCCCGAAGACCATAGCCAACCCATTTCATGTTTCTCGTCTTTTGAAGTCATCAATCGAACTTTACGATAAAAACCGCGGAAAGTTTGTTTTTATCGAAAGAAACAGTAATAAACGTTTCGAATCAAACAACAGCCCAAAGAGACCTAAGACGTGACTCGAAACCCACTTACGATTTCTTAACCAAAAGCCCATAAACCGTAGGACGGTTTATGCTTGGTTCGCAAGGAAAGATAAATGTCAAGTTTCCGCGGATAAATACGGAGTATTC
>NC_027752.1:35709277-35712727 GCF_000695525.1 Brassica oleracea var. oleracea
ACCTAAGACGTGACTCGAAACCCACTTACGATTTCTTAACCAAAAGCCCATAAACCGTAGGACGGTTTATGCTTGGTTTGCAAGGAAAGATAAATGTCAAGTTTCCGAGGATAAATGCGAAGTATTCGAAGATAATTAGAAAGATCGGGAAAAACGGAATATCTCCATTTTTAAGTTATGACGGCTTAAGGGCAGAAGATGAAAAAGCGTAAACCGACCTATGAGCGAGTATATAAGGAGTCCTAGGCGAGAGGCACGAGAGACAACTTTTGAGACTGAGGACTCTAGGCACTTAGAAACTCTGAGGCATTATTCTCGACATGCTCTGTTTCCATGACTGGCACCCGATTACCAGACGAACGTGCACAAGCAGTTCGATCTCTTGGTTCACTCTTGAAATACGTTCTGCTTGATCCTCGAAAGGGGTACGTAGGCAGCCTTTCATAAGGTTCAGTCCGAAATCAATCAAAAACCTTTTCTGTATTTTCTTCGTCTTTTGTTATCGAGCTGCGACTCAACTAGGTTTGAGCTTTTAGGCCGCTAGAACTAGGTTACTCGCTGACAGCCTTTGCGGCCATAGCTTTTATGATCTCTTGTAATGATCGCAAAGCTCTTACGCGGACTCGAAATAAGATCTATTGTTCTCTGTAAACTCGTTTGTCATCTTTTCACGATTTCCGCATATATTTGTTCACTTGCCGCGTCGTCTCTCGCGGAGATCCGGGACCTCTGGAAAATTAGGGTTTTCCTAGTTTCCTAATTTAAACATAAATCGACAGTGCGAATTTCGTTTCCCACAGTTTGGCGCTAGAAGGGGGGGGTACGGATTACTCTAACTCATAGCCGCAAAACGCTTGATCAAAACAATGTATGGAAATACGAAAGAGAAAATTCCAGTTCGCAACAACGCTGGTAAGAAAACTCCAGCCGCCACTGCGCCTATGGCCAACGCCTACGCAAACGCCACAGTTCTTGAGAAAATCGAAAACCTTGCTGCGACTTTTCGCCTTAGGAAGTGCAATGAAACGAGCTCGAGATTTCTATTTTTAAACATAAAGGGAAACGATAAATCTTATCAAACCCCGTAAGTTGGGATCATTACCGAACAAAAGAAATCTCAATGCGTAAGGGTTTTACCAAAACACGTTTTCCGAAAACATTTCGGAAGGGTAAAACTTGTTCTCCCAAAAACCGCAGAAAACCCCTAGGTTAATCACGGAATAAGGAAGCGCAACAAATTGATTACACAGCTCGGTCGCTACGTAGCGACCGAGCAAGCACACGGCTCGGTTGCTACGTAGCGACCGAGCTCAAGCCAACTCTTCACTCACTACGTACCGACATGTCAGGCCTAAAAAGTTTCCTCCTTTGCGTTCTCTTTTGAATCCTCATCGTAACGCTTTTCGTTTCGTCTCAATCAGAGTTTCAGTTGAGATTTTACGTCGAAAACAAGTAGGACACATCTTGGCTTACTTCTACTCGCTACATAGCGACCTGTCAGACCTCCAGCTCGCTACATAGCGACCTGTCAGGCCTAAAAAAGCTCCTCCTTTGTGTTTTCTTTTGAATCCCGATCGAAACGCTTTTCGTTTCGTCTCAATCGGAGTTTCCGTTGAGATTTTACGACGAAAACAATCAAGTTCGAAAGATAAATATCAAGTTTCAAATGATAAACACCAATATCGAAAAAGGCGAACACACACAAGAAGAGGAAGGGGAAATGAGCAAGAAAAACTGAGAAGAGACAAAACTGCATCTTCGAGAGGATTAAGGTATTTGCGACTTGAAATTTTGAAATCAGACTTGGAGTTTTCGTAGAAATTTACTAAGAAATAAAAACGCCTTTGAGACTGCCAAAAAGCTTTAGGGAACGTAAAATCTAGGTGGATAGTCTAGCGAACTAAGTCTTAGGTGATTTCTCCTGTCTCGATATATTGCCCCATAACTGTTCGTCCAGATCTTGCAAACCGATCTAAACTCTCCAAAAATCGAGAAACGATTGCCACGCATATCAAGCTCGCTTCCTAAGGAGAGAAAAAACTAGAGACATGAACGTCGTCTTAAAACCGATTCTTTTCTGGCAATTCTATCGGAACCGACATATTTCAAGTCTTCAACCTGGAAACAATCAAATCACAGTCCAAGTGTCGTCTTCAAACCGACTCGGACTGTCGATCATTCTATTCCTCGAGAAAAAAGGGACGGATTAGGTGCGTATACTATACTCGTATACTCCCATACTTCAAAAATATATTCAAACAATGCGATGTCTCGTCAAGATCAAGAAAACGCTTTCGACAAGAAAACGCTTTCGACAAAGCAAACTCTGATAGAAATATGCGGAGAAATATTCATACAATGCGATGTCTCGTCAAGATCATCCTAAAAGCAAACGACAATCTGAGATTCATCTAAATACTAGGAACTGATCCAAACATTGTTGGAAAAATTCGCAAAGACTATACAGCATCTATCATCGCAATCATTCGTTTAGAAAACCTCTGCCAAACTTCAGAATGAAAGTCGATGATTTGCTGAAGTCATAAAGATCTTTTCCGATTTGATAAAACGAGTTTCGTATAAGAATCATTATACGAGAAATCTTCAGGCATCAAAGCATCACTCTCATTTTCCGTTGAACCAACCGACGCACGGAAAAACATCAAAAACATTTGCGATAAAGCAAAATCAAGAACAAAAGTAACAGAAAATACGACAAAGAGAACACGTCCTCCCCGCTCGTCGACTAAGTCTATCACTGTTTAACTGATTCATTCAAGAAACCTGCAAAAACATTTCGCGACTAGATCTCGGTGAAATAACCTTTGGTAAAACTCCATGAGTGACTGAGAGAAATTTCACCGAAGAATAAAAATAAAAGCGAAAACGTTTATCAAAAATCTGCGGAAACATCGTTATTTTGACGTCTCAATATGTCGTGTCAATTTAATAAATTTGTAAAAACCGGTCGCCCGTTACTTACGCAAAAAATCATTTGTATAATCAGATCATGTCATACGAAGTAACTTTCGAAAGTAAACGTAACAAGTTTTACGAAAAATTACTTTCCTTAGAGTAAAAAATCAAGCTGTATGATCCGACATTGGACAACCAATATAAACTTTACTTCCTCGCACCACGATCTGAAAGGTCTCATTCTTTAGCCCCGCGACTCACTGGCATCCGCTCTCATTCCGCTTGGTCACGTCCGAGCAGGAAATCACCCGGCAACTAACTCCGCACGGGCTCTGTATCGAGCTTCTTAGGCTTTATCTCCCTCGGAAACAAAGGAAACAACTTCCATACGAATAAAGGAAACATTATACGAAACTTTCATCGTATAAATTAACCCTAAAGTGGAAAAACGTTTTCTACCACCATGGGCATACTCGGCCTATCAATCTCGATAAACGCCATTCGTCACTCGCCCAATTACGCCTTTCCTTCGAA
>NC_027752.1:35713356-35713631 GCF_000695525.1 Brassica oleracea var. oleracea
ATGTTTCCCAAACGCAGGGCTAAGACTAATCCCTTGCAACATCGCGAAACATCTTCAAGCCCGCGAACATTTCAAGCACGAAACGCGGCATACGAAAGACTAACAAATATTCAGCATCGCGAGACGTCGCAGAATCCTGAAGATTCGTTCCTCGACGAAATATCCTTCCTCTATAAAAACACTTTCTTGGAAGACCAGACAGTCGTACGCACTAACATCTTCTCAAAACATATCCTTCGCGAAGACTCGAAACGGTATTTTTTACCATTAAGTTT
>NC_027752.1:35713779-35716692 GCF_000695525.1 Brassica oleracea var. oleracea
TATAAGCCGAGAACCTATCGCGGACTTTAAATCGGTATGGAATCAGGATGAAACTGAAACGGGATACGTAAGTCGAATTAGTCACCGCACCCTCTAAAACCCGGAGTAAACCTAGGTCTTGCCCTAAATCCAGCGCATTGGTCTATAACATCTCTAGGCATAGTATCAAAAACCTTGATACGAGATCCCAAAATTTGTCTCTTTGCCAATATTCGAGCGTCTTCAGAAATCCCGCAAGTTTATACCCTGCGGAAAACTCTCGAAACAGATCACGGATATAGCATTTCACACAGAGCTAGATTACGAGATGACAACTCGTAGTCTTCCTTCTACACCCATATAAAATGCCATCGGCAGCAACGCGCCTGATAACCTCTACATAAAAACCAGACCGTAAAGGTCTCGCAGGAAAACTAGTCATACGAACCTTAACTCCAAGACGAAGTACGAAAGGCTTGATCCCTTCAACAAGGGTACGTAGGCAGCCGTCATACGGCGCAGCCCCAATCTTATCGCGTTCTACTTTTAGAAGAGCGAGAAGACCACTTACCACAGACCTTTTCGACAATTAATTCCGCCTAACACACCTAATTTGCCAAGCCACTCGCTAAAACCTCACGCTGGAAGCTCATGGTTCTAACGAGCTCGGAGGCTAACTGTTGTGGTCAAAATCGGTCACGACGGAATCAATGTCTGAAAGTCCGTAAAAATCGGCATGAAAGTTTTTACGAAAAATAAATCTTAGAAAAAGATTTATTTTTACGAAGAATCTTGCGGAGAAAACACATTCACAAAAAATCGGAGAAAGACGCGAACAAGGTTGCCGCGTAGCAACCAGCGCAAAAGCTGGGCGCTACGTAGCGCCGAGCTCTCACCAAAGCTCGGTCGCTACGTAACGACCGAGCTCTCACCGAAGCTCGGTCAATACGTAGCGACCGAGCACGCACACGACTCGGTTGCTATGTAGCGACCGTGCTTTCTTACAAATCGATACGACACGAATCCATGCATTCTCGTCTACTCTTTAATGCTATCTCCCGAAGACCGTAGCCAACCCATTTCATGTTTCTCGTCATTTGAAGTCATCAATCGAACATTACGATAAAAACCGCGGAAAGTTCGTTTTTTATCGAAAGAAGCCGTAATAAACGTTTCGAGTCAAACAACGGCCCAAAGATACCTAAGACGTGACTCGAAACCCACTTACGATTTCTCAACCAAAAGCCCATAAACCGTAGGACGGCTTATGCTTGGTTCGCAAGGAAAGATAAATGTCAAGTTTCCGCGGATAAATACGAAGTATACGAAGATAATTAGAAAGATCGGGAAACACGGAATATCTCCATTTTTAAGTTATGACGGCTTAAGGGCAGAAGATGAAAAAGCGTAAACCGACCTATGAGCGAGTATATAAGGAGTCCTAGGCGAGAGGCACGAGAGACAACTTTTGAGACTGAGAACTCTTGGCACTTAGAAACTCTGAGGTATTATTCTCGACATGCTCTGTTTCCATGACTGGCACCCGATTACCAGACGAACGTGCACAAGCAGTTCGATCTCTTGGTTCACTCTTGAACTACGTTCGACTTGATCCTCGAAAGAGTTACGTAGGCAGCCTTTCATAAGGTTCAGTCCGAAATCAATCAAAAACATTTTATGTATTTTCTTAGTCTTTTGTTATCGAGCTGTGAGTCAACTAGGTTTGAGCTTTTAGGCCACTAGAACTAGGTAACTCGCTGACAACCTTTGCGGCCAAAGCTTATATGATCTCTTGTAATGATCGCAACGCTCTTACGCGGCTCGAAATAAGATCTACCTTTTTCTCTAAACTCGTTTGTCATCTTTTCACACTACAAGAAATATGAGTATCATTAGCAGTTCGCGATAGCACGATTTCACAAACTGCTACCAAAAGTGTTAAAATCGGATCACAACTCTATTGTAGCATTAAAATCGCGCTAGTAAAAAATTTAATTAAGCGGGAACATGAAAACCAATACTTTAGCTGAAAAGTGATTTTAGAGTAAAACACTTTGCCAATTTTCAGCTTTTTTTTTTTTTTTTGTTCTCACTCACGACACAAATTTTTTTTTTTTACTTGAATCGATCTACCTTCTTCTTCCATCTGCTTCAGTTGTAAACCTCAGACTAGTTTTTGTAAAAGATGAACGAACTGGGTTCTTCTCTAATCGAAAACACCATCGTCACCTTGTTCAAAATCGAAACTTAGGAACCCTAATCCGCCTTCTGTAATTACTCCTCCGCCTTCCTATGTCGCTCTTCACCACCATCTTCTCTAGATTCACACTCTCATTCTCCCTCCTCCACTGGCTACGACAATTCGAGCTCGACGATTGTTCTCAAGAAAGAAGATGAATTTGTGTTATCATATCCACTCCTCTGTCCTCAAGCTTCCCCATTTCTTCACTCCAAAGGTCTCTTCTTTCTCTATCCCTCTCTTTCGAGCAACCCCTTTACCCTCTGCGCGTGATTGGTCACCGATAAACAATCAAGTTTAACACTTTCGAGTTTTTTTCCATGTCTCAGAGCTTTATGGCGTCTCATCGGCGAGAATTGAGAGTGTTCACAGTGGCAACAACCACAGAAGAGGCGTCTGGTAACATATAAGACAGCTCCAATATCTCTACCTGAAGGCTCGTGGAAACAGGTAGAGAGATCTTCTTGATTCTGTTAAAAGTTTGAAAGATTGAATCTTTCTTGTTTGTTTAGGTAGCTGGTGGAGTTACAGCTGCTGGTATGTATGCTGGATTACGGGCGTCAGGGAAGAAGCCTAATCTTGCTCTTGTAACCTGTGATGTCGGTGCTGTAGCTGCAGGTCCAAATGCTAGCTATCTTTGTGGTGCTTAATATTTATTCAGTGGCAAATACGTTTCTGATTTTATTTTATTTTTT
>NC_027752.1:35717169-35721306 GCF_000695525.1 Brassica oleracea var. oleracea
ATATATATATATATATATATTTTTTTTTTGTCACAGATTCAAGTATATTCTAAGACTCAAATTATATACTTATTCAGAATATAACCATCAAAAACTTGTAATTATTCAACATGTCTAAGCTTTTATTTAGAATCTCGAAATTTAAATTGCAATTTTTATTACTTTCTATAGATTATGCACTTTAATAATAAAACTAAACAACATGATAATCAAAACACAAAAGAAACACTAAAAGTAAGTGTCAATCCGTAAACTTCTTTCTCATTGGTCGAGAAGGGCAAGGATTACCGGTTATTATATCACAGCCGTCTATCTCACCTCCTTTTACGTTATTCTTCTTCTTTTTAATAGCAATCCTAGTGATTCTTTTCTATTGGCTTATACAAGAAAGTGGGGATAACTTCTTTTTGTAATCTTAACCGTTGATGAATTTAATCTAAGGGACATAAACATTTGCTTCTTTTTTTTAATGGGTTTTCTCTCTCTCGATCTCTGCTCCTCTCATCTTCTACCGTAAACCTGAAAGAAAAATCTCTACTCTAATCAAGAAACCACCTCTGAATCGTCGAGTTTGAGTCTTACACCGTTTGAATTCGAACCTTTCTTTGTAAAGTTCTGAGCTTTACTCATGGCAGCTTATGCTCGTACCTTCGCCTCGTTGACCCATCTCCAGCAAACCTTCTCGCCGCCGATACCTCTTCTCCGACGACATCACAGCGCCAAACCCACTTCCCGAATCACCTACAATAAATTCGTAGCTCCATCTTTTCTCCTACTCTGGAATAAACCCTCCATCTTTTACGAAGGACTCCACTTCTCACCTCGTTGGTTCATGTCTCGAGCCCAAGAGAATCTCCAATCAAAACAGAATCTGACATCGACTAAGCCATCGAGTAAGTTCCTCATCGGGGCTCCAATTAGGGTTTAGATTCGTAATCTCTAGTCCGTCCTTTTGATCGATTTGGTCCTTTTGATTCATTTTTTAGAGGTAGTGAATGATGATGAAGAGGTTCTCGTAATATCTCTCTCTCTCTCTCTCTCTTGATTCTGATTTCGGCTCTTTTTTTGGTAAATGAAGTTGATTAAAAGAATTTTCCATGAAAGTTTGAATCTTTTTCTGTTTATGTTTTGAAAACTGGGTTTCAGGGATAAGCAGAAGATGAAGAAGATGAAGAACATCAGCAGACAGAGAGAAGAGGCGGAAGCAGAAGAATAAGCAACGACGGAGGAGTTTCATAGATGGAGGTTGTGGCGGCGGAGGAGGCAGAGCGGGGGAGACGTGCGGAGGAGGCGGTGCGAAGGAGTTATAGGGATATTTTTGGTTTTTTTTTTGTTAGATTTAGTTTTTAAACCCGGTTTAGTTTTTGGTACATTATAGTGCTTTTTGCATATTTCTAGTCTGGTTACGGTTACTGAAAATTCTATTTTTTAATTTTTTTTTTTTTTACAATATTTTCCAATTCTATATCCCATAAAAAAACAAAATTAGTAATTCAAACCGAAAAATGTGTCAATATAGAAAATATTAGCTATTCAGTATTACCTAGAATATAAACGTCATAGCACAAGTAAAACGCTGTATTATAATCTTCAATGGCACAAAAAAAATTGCTATTAAATGTTCAAAAATCCCAAAAAAACTGAGTTACAAAAAGGTATTCTATGACAAAAAACAAATGTCATAACAAAATATTTTATGGCACACGAAAAGTGCCACATAAAATATTTAAATAGCGAAAAGAAATCGCTATAAATAGGTATAATATAACACATGACCAACGCTATAATATCTGTATATTGTTACAGCACGCGAAAAACGCTACGCTAGGGGGGGTCTATTATAGCTGCGGCTGTCACGGCATTCTTCGAAACGCTATGAAAACGATATGATAGCGTTTATCGGGTGCTATTAATACCGATATTTCTTGTAGTGTCACGATTTCCGCATATATTTGGTCACTTGCCATCGGCTCTCGCAGAGATCCGGGACCTCTGGGAAATTAGGGTTTCCTAGTTTCCTAATTTAAACGTAAATCGACAGGGCGAATTTCGGTTCCCACATACCTCGACCGGTGGTCCTGATCCCAAAGGGCATCTGTCACGTCTCAGCGGCGATCTTCGAGACAAACTCAACGCTAGCGTGTTCGATCTTCGCGTTTTCCTCAACAGCTCGAAGCCCACAGATCTCCGTAGACGGGTGGAACAAACTAAGACGCCAGGCAACCCTACGCTGTCGCAAAACGACGACAACGCATCAGCTGACCTGCACGCCCTTTTAAACTCCAAGCGAGTAAAAACAAAACGGCGACTATACGTCATTATGGGTGGTTCTCCTCCCTGTGGAAATTATGTTCGCTCCATCAAGGATTACCGCCGGTAGGTTGCGACTTCGCAAAGGTGGCCCACTAGACAACCAAATCATCCTCTGATAACCTTCTCGCCTGATGACACCGCAGAGATTCACGTCCCCCACAACGATCCTCTTCTTGTCGTTCTCGGAATTGGAGAGTATGACGTCACGAAAGTACTTATCGATACGGGAAGCTCCGTTGATCTCATCTTCCGGGGAACGCTGCACAAGATGGAAGTGGACCTCGACGACATTAAGGCATCATCCAGAACATTAACAGGCTTCAATGGATCTTCCGAAATGATAATGGGGACGATCCGTCTTCCGGTACGCGCATGCGGTGTTACTCGAACAGTCAAGTTTGCTGTTGTAAGCACGAAGGCACCATATCATGCGATACTTGGAACCCCATGGATACACTCGATGCAAGCAATCCCGTCCACTTACCACCAATGCATCAAGTTTCCCGGTACGGACAGTGCAATTAAAACGTTGTGAGGAGATCAGAAAGCCGCTCGAGACCTATTGATCGCAACTATTAAGCTCCAATATTCTTCTCTACCTGTCAACTCCGTCTCTCCCCCGATCTCCAAAGTTTGCCCCCAGAAAGACGAAATTCTTGAGTTGCCCATCGATGACACGGACCTGAACTGAACGAATCGGTGCATATCTATCTGAGGATATGCAGCGGTTGATCTTCGACTTCCTCAAGGAGAATGTATCTACGTTCGCATTGTCCATGGCGGACATGAAAGGAATTGATCCAGCGATAACAACGCACGAGCTTAATGTCGACCCAACCTTCAAGCCCATTCGACAAAAGATATGAAAGCTTGATCCTGACAGGTCTAAAGCTGTGAACGAAGAGGTCGAACGGCTACTCGGTGCTGGCTCTATCGCTGAGGTACGTTACCCTATGTGGTTAACAAACCCAGTGGTGGTTTAACTGACCTAAATAAAGCTTGCCCAAAGGACAGCTACCCTCTTCCCAATATTGACCGTCTAGTCGAATCCACCGCCGGAAATGAGATGCTCACGTTCATGGATGCTTTCTCCGGATACAATCAGATCATGATGCACCCTGATGATCGCGAGAAAATGGCCTTTATCACAGATAGGCGAACTTACTGCTATAAGGTCATGCCGTTCGGCTTAAAGAACGCAGGGGCAACTTACCAACGACTCGTGAACAGAATGTTCACAGATAAGTTGGGCGACACCATGGAAGTATACATTGATGACATGCTTGTTAAGTCGCTACACGCCACTGATCACCTCCGCCATCCACGAGATTGCTTCGAAACTCTGTTGGGGTCAAAAACGGTTACGACGAAGTTAATGTCCAAATCCCCGAAGAAGAAAAACGTAGAAAACTTCTTCGATAAATACTTTTTCGAAATAGATTCTTCTTTACGAAAAAAATTCTTCGACAAATATTTTTTCGAAATAGATTCTTCTTTACGAAAAACCATTGCGGAAGAAACGCGAATCATCGGACAAGAGCTCCAGAAGGATCGTTACGCTGCGACCAAACGCGCGCTTGCTCGGTCGCTACGTAGCGACCGAGACGTCCATTCCGCTCGGTCGCTACGTAGCAACCGAGCTCGAACCAAAGTTCAGTCGCTACGTAGCGACCGGGCTCTTTCGAAACGTCGATACGACATCAGTCCATGCATTCTCGTCTACCTTTCGATGCTATCTCCCGAATACCGTAGCGAACCCATCTCACGTACCCCGCCATTTCTAAGACTATCAATCAAACTTTACCGTAAAAACCGCAGAAAGTT
>NC_027752.1:35722930-35723692 GCF_000695525.1 Brassica oleracea var. oleracea
CTCAATCGGATGAGCATCGAACTCGGAGAAGTAACTCCAACTCCGAAGCCACTCACAGGCTTTTCTGGCGAAGTATCGATGACCCTCGGATCAATTCAGCTACCTGTCATGGCCAAGGAGGTCAGAAAAATCGTAGAGTTCGCGGTAGTCGATAATCCTGCCATCTACAACTTGATCATGGGAACCCCGTGGCTCAACGCCATGCAAGCCGTTCCATCGACGTACCACCTGGGCGTCAAATTCCAGTCCCCAAACGGAGTCGCAGCTATCTGGGGATGTCAGAAACAGTCGCGACTGTGCTTCCTCGCAGAACACAAGTTATGACAACCTCTGCAACGACAAATCGCAAACGCACGAAGATCGTTAAATCTTCGACCAACAACGTTTCGAGAAAAGATGATTTCACATCATCTGCCGACGCAGACGCTTTGGGTGTCGAAACTCAACATGAGGCCGAAGCCGACACTATAACTCAACCGGAACTTCCGGAAGAGAACACTGACCCTGCCACGATCATCTCGATCAAGGCGGTCAGCACGGCGACAACTGCTGAGTAAAAACGCTCGTAGCGTAAAACAGAACTACGAGATGGCTTGATCCTCGAAAGGGGTACTTATGCAGTTCGTCGAAGGACGTGTTCAGGTATCCCCCTCTCTAAAAAGGGGGGGGGGGAGTGGGTGCGTATACTCGTATACTCCCATATAGGAAAAGATATGTTATTGTAATCGAATTCTATCGAGATTTCAAAAATTTTTACGAAAT